>NW_020185339.1:5367520-5413330 GCF_003031525.2 Neophocaena asiaeorientalis asiaeorientalis | reverse complement strand
AAATTTCACAGTTTGTATGGAAACACAAAAGATCCCAAATAGCCAAAGCAATCTTGAGAAAGAAAAACAGAGCTGGAGGAATCAGGCTCCTGGGCTTCAGACTATACTACAAAGCTACAGTAATCAAGGCCATATTGGTACTGGCACAAAAGCAGAAATATAGATCAATGGAACAGGATAGCAAACCCAGAGGTAAACCCATGCACATATGGTCATCTTATTTTTGATAAAGGTGGCAAGAATATACAATGGAGAAAACACAGCCTCTTCAATATCAATTATACCCCAATAAAGATGTTTAAAAAAAAAAAAAAGAAGATGTGGCACATATATACAGTGGAATATTGCTCAGCCATAAAAAGAAGCAAAATTGAGTTATTTGTAGTGAGGTGGATGGACCCAGAGACTGTCATACAGAGTGAAGTAAGTCAGAAAGAGAAAAACAAATACTGTATGCTAACGCATATATATGGAATCCAAAAAAAAAAAAATGGTTCTGAAGAACCTAGGGGCAGGACAGGAATGATGACACTGATATAGAGAATGGACTTGAGGACACGGGGAGGGGGAAGGGACAAAGTGGGAGAGTGGCATGGACTTACATGTACTAACAAATGTAAAATAGCTAGTGGGAAGCAACGCATAGCAGAGGGAGATCAGCTCAGTGCTTTGTGACCACCTAGAGGGGTGGGATAGGGAGACTGGGAGGGAGACGCAGAGGGAGGAGGTATGGGGATACGTATATATATATGTATAGCTGATTCACTTTGTCATAAAGCAGAAACTAGCATACCATTATAAAGCAATTATACTCCAATAAAGATCTTAAAATAAATAAAATATGCTTATGAAATGTTTCTTTAGGCAGATAGAATTCATACATTCATAAGCTAAAGCCCACATGTATGCACACTAATTGATTTTTATGAATACCAAGTGTGAGTGTTGTTTTCTATCCAAAGTTCTCTGTGTGGTTTTACCATTTAGGCAGCACTGATTTGTCTAGAAGTATTTTGACATGGTACACGTACTAAACATTCAAGCCTGAATTCAGAGTAATTTTCCCTTAAAATTACTTCGAGGCAAAAAAAAAAAAATGATCTGAGCCATCATTACTCTTACTTCAATGTGAATCACGTGCGTCATCAGCATGATTCCATTTCCTCTAAGTTCACTCTAAAAACTCTTCAACTCAAAGCCAAAATATAATGATATTTGCTTGTTAAGCTTTATAGAAGCATTGGGAAGCCTGGAAATGAGGCTTAAATTATATTGAACGTTGGAGTTTCTAATGTCCATTTTTACAATCATTAGTAACTAAGTTTAATGGCTTGCTTTGGGATTGTCATTCTAGACTCAAATCTAGAGAGAAAAACCTGAAGTATACTTTGTGTATTATTTTACACTGTAAAATAAAAAATGTAATGTGATTTCTTGATCATATGTGTATGTGTGTATATATACACACACATTGACATAGACACATGCGTATACACGTATATATACAACAGGCATATGAAATAAGTTTATACTGGTACATCTATGTGTTTTTATGCATAAATATAATATACATGTATATACAGGCTGTTTTATTCTGACACGCATGCAATGTATACACATATATATGTTTATATACATTTCTGTGTAGAAGAGCTATTAAGCAGTAGAAAGTGATAAAGACTATCTGACTCTAGATCTTTTTCCTTCTTTTTTTAAATGCCAAACACTGTACCTGTGTAAGTGACCTTTTGAGAAGGTTGGTAGTATTGATGCGTATGTACATTGTTGGAAATTGTATTGTGATATTGCTAAAGGGAAGTAGCTTATGTCTACATATGAGGGTGCAATTGCTTCAAAATGAATCTTCCTCCTCAGTGGTAGATGTCAGCTACTGAAAATAGATATTTAAAAAGACCCTTGAAATATAAATGCTGTGGCATAATAATCTTATGGTGAAGAATTGTATTTAAAATCTTGATTTGTTAATTTTATGCATGCTTTATTTTAGTTCCTCTTTTCTTAAGGAAATATTACTATTCAAGCATGTAAAATTGCTTGCTTTTGTAAGTTAACAGATTGGCTACAGCATTTATGCTTCTATTTGAACACTTTCAAGAAAGAAGAAAGTTATTAACCCATTCAGAATAGGAATTATGTCTGTTCTATAAACATATTTCAAGTATGCAGTTATTATTGTTTCCCGATCAAGGAGACTTTAGTGTCCCGGTTATAGAAATGAGGAAGATGAACACTCAGAGATAGTTTCATTCTGTGAGTGTTCAATGCATTTGTATATTGATTACTGAGAAAAAATTGCCCATTCTCATCCTTTTAACGTGTTCTTCCCTGATAAAGAAAATGCCATTCTGCGGTTAGGAAAAAACAAGAGGCCATTATTAAATTAAAAAAGCACTGTGCCTTTATTTTATTGGAATCACTTAGTTTATTTGCCTGATTATTTGTTTTCAGCTATTAGAATGTATTTAAAGCTGCTTGAAAACCCACACAGCACTGAACACTGATGTGTTCCTTTTACACCCTTTAGTAGATGCCTTGAAATTCTCCACATAATTTGGAAAACTATTTGGAAAATGCTTTACTCTGCTGCATTAAGGGAACTTAAGTTCTTGTTGTTTTGCTGTTTCTTGAGCACAACCAACTTTCCCTGCCTCAGACATGGTGCTTCCAATTCTCTCCACCCAGAAGGTTCTTACCTGGCTGCCCACACAGCTGTCTTCCTCACTTTAGTCTCTGTTCAAATATCTTTCCAGAGTGGCTTTCTGGAACCACCGTACCTAAAATAACCTCTCCAGCCTGCTTTCTGCTTGATTCTTTTAAGTCTTGCCTACCTATATTTTTCTTCATAGCCGTTATTACTACCTGGAGTGGTAGTGATTCACTTTCTTATTGATTCCATGAGGATAAGGATCTTGTGTGCTATATTCACCTCTCTCAACAGTGCCTGTCATATTGGAGGTGCTCTCAATATTATATATTATATATATATATTTATACTTATATATGTATCAAACCCATGCTTAATCAATGTAGAAAGCAAGTTGAAAACCAAAAGATTTAGGCAGTGACAACCGCACACACTTGAAGCCAATTTATGATTAAATAATACCATACCCAAAGTATCCGAAAAAATGAATTCCTTTTTTCCCAAGAAGTAGGCAAACTAAAACATAATATGCTCTAGTTATTTTAACTTGTAACAAAAGAATTGTTATTTAAAAGCATAAAAAAGAAACTTTATTAAGATAAATTCTATTTGCAACAATTAATATAACGGCATGGCATAACATACCTTTATTATTTTGTAATTGCTTTAAATAAATAGAGACCAATTTAGCTATGGGATTTGCATCAACTACTGGCCGAGTTTTAATGGTCAGATTGCCTGTCTGTGGATGGCGAGATCTCCTTATACCTTCCCAGGCTATATTTATTTGAGTTTGCCCATTTCTTTGTATAGGCATAGTATGAATTGATAAAGATCTCTGTATTTGATCAGGATAAAAGAGCAAAAGAGGAATATTGAATATCACCAAATCCATAGGACGAGATTACTGCTTGCTTCTTCAAGTAATATTATAGAAATACATGTTATTTTAATCATCTCAAAGATGTCTCCATGAAAAATGTGTTAGAAAACTTCAGCAAAATAATGCATTGTTGGTTGACAAGCCACTTCAAATTTCCTTTCTGTGGAGTTATTTGTGATCTATCATCCAGTCAGACCTTAGCAGATATTTCTTTACTCCAATAGAAAAATACACTTTTCAACATAATCTTCTCACATTATTGTTGTCCTTCTGAGGACAACAATCTGAGAATTTAAGTGTAAATTCTGTAATATAATACATGTTCCTGGCCAGCCTAATGCTTTAGAAGTTCAAAATCCAAAAGCACATAAATAAACTAATATGGACAGAGCTAAACTAATATGGATAGAGCATGATCATTGGGTAATTCAGTGAAGATTTTGTGCTGACCTTGTCTCCAGAGCAACAGAGTAGTTTAAATGGGAATAAGAAATAGAAAATGCATGTGGGGTTCCTGCCAGTCATTGTGGAATAATAACAGTAATAGATTTTCTAAGAGCATTATTTCAAAGGGCTCTTTACGTTAACAATCGTCACACAAATATTTTTTTTCCTATATTCAGTGGTTGGAACATTTCTCTCTTACTCAGGAAGCTGTACAAGATATATTTGGCTTTGGAAGTCCTACATGGTAGTAGGATACATTCTCCTTCCTAGGTAATTTCTACTAATGCAGATATCAATTATGCTTTCATACTTTGCAATATCTCGCCCTGTGTGTTATGGGTAGTGCAGATTGGTTTTGTTTTATAGTCTTTGTTAATGCGTTTGTAGATTGCATTGAAAGAGTCTGAGAAAATTACTCCATACATCAACATCAACGGTGCAAATTGTTTTTTCCTTTTTTTTTTTTTTTTGGAAATCTACATACTGTGCTAGTGTACTACACTGTACAAATCAGTAAAAAAAAAAATTGAATGATTAAAGTTGGTTCTGGAAAGTTTTAGGTCGGGAGCAAATGTACTTTTTGAATGCTTCTCAAAATTGAGCAAGAGAAAGGGAAGTAAATAAAAACGACTATGAAACCAAACATATGTGCTGCTCTCTTCCTACCATCCAGATTCAGAAATACTTGTGACTTCTGACATGGTGATTAATGTAACATCACTTGTGAAATCAGTGAAACTAAAACATTTTCCATACATTCATTGCTTTTCTCTAGCTAATGAACCTTAAATGAAGTTTTATTTATATAGATGTGCTAAGTGTGAACAGAGGAGGTTACTTGGTAATTGTAAGTTAATTAATTATAGCTGTAATAAATGTTTCTTTAAGAATTCCTATGGTAACATTCTGCAAGTAAAGATAATGTTATAGCCAACTGTGTTATCAAGATAATGCTCTTCTTTACTCAACCATGTGTAGAAGAATAACCTTAACTGAATGTTGCAATGTTTCTAACCTGCATAGTATAAATTCTAATACATTTAAGTGTGGCATGTGGGATCTTCCCAGACCGGGGCATGAACCCGTTTCCCCTGCATCGGCAGGCAGACTCTCAACCACTGTGCCACCAGGGAAGCCCGTGCTTAATTTTTGTATCAGACTTGCTTCACTGTCTACGTGTAGTTTTCTTTTACCCTCCTGGGTACAGATTGTCTATGCCACATGGAACAAATGATAGGACATTTTGTTAAATCAGGTAATGTCTTTCTCTTCCATGTGTCATGAATTTCAGTGTTAAGAACACTTTCATGGAAGAAACAAAAACTTTGCACACTTTATAATACACTTTCAAGACTGCCTAACAATACTTTGTTATATTTTACTCATATTTTTATAGCACAAAGTGAAATAAAGCATTACCTAATCAGAAGACTACTACCCAATTGCTTTGCTACACTGATCTTCTGAGAAACCTGCATTGGCTTCTTGTTGCCTTCTGTAATCTCATTCTAAGATTGTCTACAATATGATCCAACCTACCTTTCCAGCCTTATTCCTCTGTCCTTGCATACACCTGGTTCTCCTGCCATACCAGCCTACTGTCTAGAAAACAAAGATGCCTAGTGCTTTTCCTCCTCCATCGCTTTGCTTCTCCATAACTGGTCCCTCTGAGACACTTTTCCCTATCAAAACTCAAGCAAAGAATAGATCTTCCATGTACCCTAAGCCATTAGGGCTTTTGCTACTCCTTTGGATTTTAGTTTACATACAAAGAGAACTCATTATAGTCTGCTTCAGGTAAGAGTTATGAGTGGGTTCAACACTCCCTCCCCCACCCTACCTTTTGGATAGAAATTTCTTGGGATTTCCGTTTTTGTATTCAGCACAGTGTTGGGCAGGTGTCTTGCCCAAAGTATTCCATCAGCAAAATCCATTAAATGAAAATATATCATGAAGGAATTGCATCATTTGCCTTGGTGAGGCTCTCACAGAATGAAAGAAATAAGAATAGTTGTTTAAACAGTCTTATGTTTAAATTAAATGGAGGGGTAAAGTGATAGTGTCAGCTCAGAAGTACACCTACATTGTCCTTAAATAATGACTTGCTTTAAGTGAAACAGGTTGAGTTTCCTTCAGATGTGTATCATGTCTCCAGTATTGTTGCTTCAATTCTTATCTCCAGTCTGCACTCACCTCCCATGATCACCATCTAGACTTTTGGAGCATTGCTCATGTATATATGTATATATGTATGTATCTTTATTTATATTTTCTTTATTCCAGAAAGAATAAAATATTTGTATTTAATAGCAGAATAAATGCTCATCCAATTTTAAGGATTGATTTACATAAATGACACCTACTAAATAAATCCTTGATAAAAGAGAGATGAATTAAAATAATCTCAAAATAGTATCATTTGCAATGAATTTAACTATGAATGGCACAATTATTTGATTCCTCCCATGTTGAGTCTATTTTAAAAGTCGCTAAGGGGCTTCCCTCGTGGCGCAGTGGTTGCGAGTCCGCCTGCCGATGCAGGGGACACGGGTTCGTGCCCTGGTCCGGGAGGATCCCACATGCCGCGGGGCGGCTGGGCCCGTGAGCCATGGTCGCTGATCCTGTGCGTCCAGAGCCTGTGCTCCGCAACGGGAGAGGCCCGCGTACCGCGAAAAAAAAAAAAAAAGTCGCTAAGAACGTTTTCCTGACCTAGAGAGCTTGTAAATTTTATTATATACCTCCTGCAAATACTTCTGATCATCAATTTTAAATAATATTAAATTTGAGGTTGTGGTACACTGTGCCCGATGTGTTGATTGGGTCTTCTATGTTGACTTCTTTTCTTGGCATTTGCTTCTTTTCAATAAAGGAGCATGAAGACCATCCAACATAGAAACGGCCTCTTAGGACCATGAATAATCTGTTATACCTAATCAAATAAATGCAGAATTTTATATTTTAGGCTTGAATGTCCCTAATTCACCAAGACAGTCACCTCTCACCCCTTGTTAAGGTGATGATCCATGTTAGTTCCCTATCATGTAACTTTCATAGTAGACACATCACAGAACTAACCTGGCTTTTTCTTGTAGAACCTAAAAGAAAAGTGAACAAGTACACAGATAATGGGCAAGAGAATAAGGTTTGAGAGGTAGTAGTTTTCTACCTGGGAGAGAGAGAATGTGGTGTGGAATAGTATAGAATAAGATACAATATTCTGCACTTGAAATGTCTGGAGTATATGATACAACCGCACCATCAAATTGGCAAACTAGATTTTTAGTGAGAGGGTACTGCATAGAGAAGGGAGACTGATTGGGTTCTTCAATTGTTTAGTTCAACAGACATTTATTTAGAACCTCATATATGCCAGGCAATGTACTAGGTGCTTCCAAGTACATTGTCATGGAGTTAAACAACCTCAAAAACTTTAACGTGATGTACTAAGTGCTATGATACAGATATGAATTGGCATTCTATTGGACAGAGACCTTTTCTTCTACTTCATTTTGTTCCACACAACTCCTGGAATGGTACTACAGAAACACAAGGACATTTGTTGAGATTTGCCTGATTAGAGAGATGGAACTGTGACTTGACTTGGGGCCACCTCCAGTACATGGACAGTAAGACTGTGATTTGTATTCAAATCGGAAAAGGTCTGTGCTTCCCATCAACCTCTGCCAACGAAGTTTACTATTCTTAATATAATTAGCATTTAAATGATTTCATTATGTTGACATTTTAGTCCCTGTTATGATAGTTAGTAAAATTAGAAATCCACATGTGGTAGATGATACTTCATAGACTTCACTGAAGTCTGTTAAAGTGAATGATTACATGATTAGTTTCTGAGTCTCCCCTATATCAAAGAGATGGAAGTGATGATAATAAAATCAGTTTCTTTTCAAAAATGACATGACCTTAAACTATAACTAAAGAGGAAATTACAATGCTGGGGAATTCTATGGCAAAAACCAGAACACCACTGAGAAACACAGTAAAAGTTCACCTGCTGTAACATCTAAATCCAAAAGAATTTTTATTTTAAATTGAAGGTTGTTCTCTTCAGTTGAGTTTTCTATCAGTGGGCCCAAAGCTCAGGCCCTTATAATCCCTGCCTAGAATCCTGCCTCCAAGGGAATTTCCCTGTTCTAAGGAATTAGTTCTAAGGAATTAATCTTGATCGTATTCCTTTTGTCAGTGAAAATTAGTCGCCATCCACATTAGACCCCTAAAAGATCAAAGAATAGAAGCTGGGAAACCAGCTCACCCATGTTATTGCCTCACTGGACCTGTTGTTATTCCATTCATTATATCATTTCATGGGTGAAATGAAAGTCTTTTTTCAAACCCAAGTAAAATAGTGTCAAATTTTTAAGTAAAATTTTATTGAACTCTCTCCCAAATTTCTAATGCTAGATCACTCAACTGCTTTCTCTAGTGAAAAATTTAGTGTGACTTAACTATACATTCCCCATGTAACTTGTTGGACATTCTTCATTTCTCTCAAGTATATTTAGGTTTTGAAAACATCTTTGAGTTCTCTGAGTAAATCATTAATTCAGAATTTTATAGGATTGCATTTATGGTTATTTTGAGAAAAATAATTTTATCAGAATTAAGTGGTTTGTTCTTATAGCAAGTGTCTTATTTCATTTTTTCTCCCCTTTGGTCTTTTCTATTCATCAATTTGTTTTCATCCACTGTTGGGGGATCTCGAGTCTGGTGTTCTGAAACTGACTTCATGTGCATTCCCTTTTGGAGTGGAGATCCCATTCTATTCTTTGAAATGCTTACCATTTCCAATACCCACACATCTAATTCTAAGAACTAGTTTTTAAAATGTGTTTTCTCCAAGTAAAGTTTTTTTGTTTGTTTGTTTGCTTTTTGTTTTGTTTTGTTTTTTTTTAATTTCTAAACCTCTTAGAATTAAATAAGCATTGTCCATTTAAAGAGTTGAGAGTTTGAGTTAACACAAACCTTTGTGCTTTGGGGTCATCACATAACGTCTTTTAGCCATCCCCCCGGTATGTAGCTCTTAACTTAGGTATTCACTCAAATTTGGTTGACTCTAGTTAGAAAATGTATCTCTAGACATCCATGAGCATGCGACTTTTACTTCCTGCCTAATTCGATGTGAACTGTGTAGATGTTTGTAGGACAAATGTTTTATGCGTCTCATAAATATATCCTTGAAGGTAGTCCCACAATAGTAAATCCTCATATGTAGATGAAACTATTATGTTGATTTAGAAATCTTTTGTTTAATGTAGGAATAACGCGATTCAGGTAAAAGTTCCAGGAGTAGTAATGAATTTTACAAAGGTTACATGTTGAACATTCCTTGAAAAGACTTCTACTTTTAAGGCTTTTTACGCTTCAGAGATTAGATATATTCAATTACTTTTAGAAACCAAAGATACCTCAATAAATCAAGTAATCTAGTCTTTTTCCTTAGGGTAGGTATTGTGTTACCCCATCTTACAGATGAAGCAGTTAAGATGCAGAAAGCATGTGAACTGCTTCAGGTGATACACACTGAATAAGTAGAAGAGGAATGTCTAGAAAATAGGCTTTTTACCTTCTCAAAGTCCATTCCAACACTACAGAGACTTTGTTGCAAAGGAAAGATGGGATTCAGATAGAGAGCTGAATGTAGATACTGACTCTACCATTTACTAATTCCAAAGAAGTTGTGACCTGAGTTTGCTCTTATGCAGAGATTTAACACCTACTTCACCACGTCCTTGTGAAGATGAATGTGATAAATATATGCAGTTTGCTGAGTGCAACTAAGTAAATAGCAGTTATACTTACTTTTTTATATCATGCTGCTTCTCAAAAAATAAGCATACAAACCCCGACAATGAATCTTTGAAGAGGGCAGTTTTCATGGGAATATAAAGGCCCAGGATACTATAAGCAAATTTGTGTTGATTTTTTTTAATGTACCAGTAAGAAAGAGATAAATAAGACAATGTCTTGAGAACTAGTTTAATGTGAGAAATCACTAATTTTCTATTTTATCTGTACAATTTTTCCCCGATTAAATAGAAGCGACTGAAGACCACTTCTTCTAGGCTATGGTTTTGTCACAGCTGGCCCTGAACTTCCAGCTTGGTTCTTTCCCATGGTGCTGAACTAAACTCAAAACACAACAGAATTTGAGCCAATCAGCATAGACCTGTACAGATTTCATGCCGTATCCCAACATCACACTTATTTGGTCACTGAACTTTGTTGGGCTTGAATTTGCAGCAAATCCAGGTTTAAATATCATTTTCTCTCCTTCAGTCTTAAATCTGTATACAGAATTGATGCCCCACTCCCCCTACCCAACCTCAAAAAATTGGGAAAGTTGAGTCAACTTATTTTCATTGCTTGTCACTTCATCATGTCTTATTAGGACAGGTGTGGTTTTTATAGCTACCTTAGAGCCCTTTGTAAAGATATTTGGTTGGCTTCTCCTTTTCCAGCAATTATGTCAGCATCTATGTTATGTAAATATTCTCCACAGTCTCTAATTGTTGCAGCACCAGAATCTGTAGAGAAATCAAAACCCTCTGAAAATAGTCCAGTTCGTTTGTGTTCTCTTTCCCTTGTGCCTTCCTCCTCTTTTGTGCCCCTGGCTGCCCACAGAGACACTAATTCTGCCATCAACGACCCTCCAGCTTTCTTATAGTGGTATCACCATCAGTGGTCTTGATTTGAACATAGAACCATAAGAAACATTCTGCTCTCTTCTGACAAAGCTGGGAAAGTGGCCCCTCTCACCTCTCTAATAGATCAGACTGAATTGGCAAACTAATTTCAAGTCATAGATTCAGGTGCCTTTCAGGCTATTTGACTAGGTCTTTCTAGTTAAAGAACAGTATACCTTTCATCCACCTATAATAGGTCCTTGGCCTTTCTTCCCCAAAATGCCAAGAGGAATAGGTGCTGATAAGAAAGCAAGGTAGGGGATCCACAGAAGTCCCAGGATCACCAACCATGTTTAATGGCCAAGAAGTCATTTTTTGGTATCTGCCAATCAGTATTCCAGTACATTTTCTGAGCTCAAAATATACTCTGCCCATCTCCATCAACAGATGAGTGTTTACCATGCATTTACTCATTTTAAGTACCACCTTATTGTAGGGAAACACAATGCATAGCACATGCCTCCTTTAGTAGTCAATTCAAATTCAGCATAGATGGGACTGGGGAAAGTAATGAGGTCATATATAAGTAAGGGCTAAGTTATGTGTTATTGAATGTAAGTGCTCCACAAGCTTGTAGGAAAGAAAACATGAGGAAGCTAGTGGGGGCTTTTTTCAATTTGTTTTATTGAAGTATAGTTGATTTACAATGTTGTGTTAGTTTCTGCTATACAGTAAAGTGATTCAGTTATACATAAATATAATAGTTTGCGTTTTTTAATCCCAAACTCCCAATCCATCCCTCCCTTACCACCCTCCCCCTTGGCAACCACAAGTCTGTTCTCTATGTCTGTGAGTCCATTTCTTTTTCATAGATAGGTTCATTTGTGTCGTATTTCAGATTCCACATATAAATGATGTTATATGGTATTTGTCTTTCTCTGTCTGACTTCACTTAGTATGATCATCTCTAGGTCCATCCATGTTGCTGCATTATTTCATTCTTTTTTGTGGGTGTGTAGTATTCTATTGTGTTTGTGTGTGTGTGTGTGTGTGTGTGTGTGTGTGTGTGTGTATATATATATATATATATATCACATCTTCTCTATCCATTCATCTATTGCTGGACACTTAGGTTGTTTCCATGTCTTGGCTATTGTAAAGAGTAGGAAGCCAGTGTTGATCATCAAAGGCATCATGGAGGTATCTGCAACTGTGCCTGGTGGGTCTTGAATTAAATAACTCTTCATGGAATTAAATATAGATCCTAAGACTTTCTTCAGCTTTTTCTTCTCTAAGATGGACAGTAACAATTCTATGACCATGTAGTAACAGAATATTTCTATAAACTCCTGCCATTTCGTGGCTTCTTTTGAACACTTTCCATTTCTATTCACTTGCGAACTCTAGACGTGGAAGCAGAGTGTGTAGTGTCACAAAAATAATAAAAAGATAAAGATTTCTACATCTGCATGCTTCTATCAGTAGTATATGTAAATGTCACTTCACACATGCCAAAGCCATAAAGCACATTTTGCCTTCCCTCTTCTATATTAAAGTCTCTTTCGATGGGATTTATTTCCCATTACTTGAATCAATGCATTGCTCTTTTATTCATCTTTTCTTTTCCACCCTCCATTTGTCTTCATTTAAAACTCATATCTGGCTATTCTCTTCTACAAAAAGGTTCACAGTTACCCATTTTAATAAACAGAACCACATACAGAAATACTTAGAAATGGAAGGCACCTTAGAGAATCACCTTTTTCCACACTCTCATGGCTGATGACGTTGAGGTTAAAATAGATTAAGGGATTTGCCTAAAGTTACACACTAGATAAGACAGAGGCAGACTAGGATTATATGACACTTAATTTTACTTTTATCAATATTCAATATTATTCATTCAACAAACATTTATTTGTGTGATAGGAACAATTCTAGGAGCTGAAGGCCAACAGAGGCTCCCCTAGGCATAATTCTGGTCCTGTGGCTCATGTTTCTTTGGGTTTCTTCTCCCTTTGCTGTGCTCACTGTGGCTTCCTGCTATACCTTTTTAAAAAATTGTTTTATTTCTTCATGTATTGATAGTGCCTTTATCTTCACTCAGTCCCAATTAACTTTCCCAAGCTTTTCATTTAATTAATTCCCATCCTCCTTTTCAAGGTACAAACTGGCTCTCTCCTGGCTCAGTGCCATTCTGCCTCATTATCAGGCCTCCATTCTAAAATAATTATTTTGAGTATAATGAAAATGTTAAACATGGTTGAACCCAGTATGTGATTTTTTATAACTCTGACTGCCAACAGCTGTTTTATAGTATGTTTTGACTTGTATAATGAAGTGTCACATCAAAAAAATAAGCAAACCCTTCATCCTTCCCCCCCACCCACCCATTTCATTCTTTGTTGGTAAATATTTGATTTTATTGTAATGAGGACAGGCTTATTAGACTTAAGCCTCTTAAGTGACTGTGAATGGTTAGACACAAAACATAGAAAATGTTCTTTCCTCTAATATGAGGTACAATCTTTTGGCCTTCTACCTTCCTTTGAAGGAAAGTCCATATTCTGTGTTATTGCCTTGTTTACTGTTCCTACCAGCAACTATAGTGATTGCATTTAGTTACAGAACATTTGTTTGTTTACTTTATTACTTGATGGAATATTTTTCTTTTACCACCTAATATTCTCTAATAGTTCCCCAGATAAGTGTCATTGTCTTATCTTTTGTAGCTATAGACAGAATAAAAGCATCTTGTGCTTAGTGATCAAAATAAGAATAGCCACAGTTCAGTGTAATGTTTTGTCGAGATACTGAAAGATGGCATTTTATATTTATTTAATTTTTTTAAAAGATAGTTTTAGATTCTCTTTTTTGGTCGTGTTTGTTTTGCTCTTTCAAACTCTCATAAAGCGTTGCAAGAATAGGACAGGAAGATCTCATATTCTCTTTACCTTGATTAACCAACTGTTTACATTTTATCCTATATATCAGTTTCTCTTTCTGTCTCATAAAAAATGATATACATATATATTCTTCATATTATATATGTTACATATGTGTGTGTATATACGCAGTTCATAAACCATTTGAGAATAAGTTGGAAACATGGTGTGACTTATCCTAAATACTTTAGCATATATATCAGTGTATTTCCTGAGTACAGGACCTTCTCTTACATTACACAGAACAAGAATCAAACACAGGCAATTTATCGTTGATGTAATACCATTATCTAATGCATAGTCCACATTCAAATTTCATCCACTGTCACAATAATGTTCTTAACGGCTAATTGTTTTTTCCCATTGGTCCAGGATCTAATCTAGAGTCATGTAAGCCATTTAATTGTCATGCTGTGCTTTACTTTTTTGTTTAAAAGCTTGCATTCAGTCACTAATGACCTGGATAGTGTCTCTTTTTAAAGTAATTTCTGCTTGCTGACTACTGTTCCAAGAATAGGAATTTAAGCCAAAAGCTGTCTAACAAAATCCCTTAGGAATAATGTTATCTGTGCCGGAAATGGCACGACAACTTTGAAACCCTGTTGTGACGACAAGTTTTGGCATTTCAGTAGGAGACAGTAAAGAGAACTCTAAGTTAAGCAACATTTTGCAGTTTTGAAATTTAAATCTTGGAATAGAGATTCTGTTGCCATTCCAGTCAAGGGGTAATGTTTACAAGTAGCCGTGTTGCACACAGATTCACAGTGCAGACTTTAAATCCAACCCTAAATAAATATTTAGCTCAATGATGTGTTAGTGAATGCTTAGTAAAAATCAATGTTTTCATCAAAATGAAATACTGGAGATATTTTTTAAAGTTTGGATGTAAATATTAGTTATTTGTCATTTTTTAATCTAAGTCCCCTTTTTTAAAAAAGCTGTGCATTTTTAAATGTCTAGCATTAAAATGAATACAAGTAGTTCCCTCCCCCCCAAAAAAAACAAGGAACACTGATCTGTAGTATTTATGATGCCTAAAGCATGCAGTGTTTTGCTTAGTTCTGTAAATAGAATTATGATTAGGGCTACAAGGTTTCCACAGCAATTTCTAGCCACTGTCGAGCAATAGTGATACCTAAGTCTCAGACAATTTTCTTTTTTCTCCATGTCAGGCTTGCTTCTAAAACTAGATAAAAAGAACATGAAAGAGCCATCGGTTTTACTGACTATGAATACATATCATGTTTTGTGAAAATTATATGAACCTACCTACCTAAACAGATTCATTTTTTTTTTTTTTAAGTATTGTAAAAACAGGCAAAAGTACCAAGTACCAGGAAACTGAGTCAGACCTACCAGTAGCAATTACACTACTGAAAAACCAGATGGTTGACGGGAGGTGCAGAGTCATCCCGTGTTATTTTCACGTTTTCCCTCTAAAAGAGAGAGAGATGTTTATACATGCAAGAGACAAATTAGCTACCAGAAAAATACTATGCACATCCATATTCAGCACGTAGATTAAAAATAAAATAATTGTCTGTTCCCTACAGTAGAACAGGCTTGCCCATTCATCCTTGTGATAGATATGCATGCAAAACCAAAATGAAACCAAATCCCTGCAGATGGCTCATAAGTCACAAAAACTGTTTAATCCTTTCATTGCATCCCTTTGGGAAGCCTGCCCCTTGGTTAGTAGTAACATGCAATATGTATAATGTCAAGTATTCTGTTAGTTTTTTAGTAGAAAGCCTTCGTTTTTTCTAACAGATTTTTGTCCCTGTATTTCATATAAAGAGCTTTATGCCACTCTGTTACCTTAATATGTACGTCCATAGAATTCTGTTGTAGCTTTTGTTTTAATAAGAAAAGTGTCAGTAAGCAGAAACCATGTATGGAAATCTTATCTAAAATTGATTGTGGCTCTTATCTAAATTGATTTTAAGAGGCAGGCAGGTAAATCTAAGGTGCATTTTTACATTGCTCTTTCTAGTGGATTTTGCTAGAAAACAGTTGAGTTTCAAGCAGGACTAAAATGAAAGGAGACCTTGGAGTCTTAACCATTGAACAGATGCAGTAAATGCAGCTTTGGAAATACAGCTGTCACTTCACATCTTTTCCACTGAGTACCTATGTAAGCCAATCACCAGAGCTGCTGTCATTATAATATTTTTGTACTTTTGTTGAAAATAGACACTGTGAGAACTCTTTAAACAGAGTAACGTGCCTATTATCAACCTATTTTTAAATATTTCATTCCTTCTTGATTTTCATTCCACTTAAATTTTTTGACGACCAGAACTGATGAGAACTTATAACAAAAAGGTACTTTTCTCTAGCACTGTGAAACTGTTCATTTGTGAGTTGCTAACTTATCATACCAAATCAGAAATTCTTGATATCTTTATAACATTAAAGCAGTTCCTGGTATTGACTCTTGGGAAGGATTTAATTTTCTTTAAACTGAAAGTTGTACTGCTCTCTGTGATGATGTGAGATTATTTTTCTCTTTATCCCTGACGGGATTTTATATATATGTGTGCATATATTATATATATAGTATATATGTGTATAAATGTATGTGTATGTACTTATACACATAAACACACACACTAGAATAGTTTTAGGTTATATCCGAACCTTGATATGGCTCCGAAAATAGGCAAATAGGTAGAATATATTGAATCAACAGGCATTTAATTGACTAATAATTGTATGATTCCTTTTTAATGAATAAAATAATGCAGTCTTCTCTAACAATGGCTGCCTAACTTAGTAGTATTTCAGTTTTCAAATGGAAAAACTATAATGTAGGGAGCATAATGAACTTCCACAAAATCAGTGTATAAACTATGCACAGAACCTTGATCTCTAAATCTTCAACTTTAAAATCCCTATCTATCTATCTTATACTATATCTACTAAGTATATATATGATATTGTATTGTATTTGGATGTATATAGTGTAAGATGTTTAAGTAGAAATATTAAATAATAAAATGAATCCGTTATAATTCATGGCAATATGAAATGATTCTGAGCTATGTGTACTCACCTAACCATTGCGCATGTTGTTTCCTTTTAGGAAAAAAAATACCAAGAAAGAAAACAAAGAACAAAATACCCGAGAATTCCTAAAGAACAGTAAGTACTTTAATGAGACAATGATTATACTAGAGCTTCTATGACCTTGCAAATTTCTTTTATAGAAATATTCACCTTTCTATTTTCTAAGATAAGAAACTAACATACTAAGTAAATGGAGCCTTCTAAAACTCAATTTCAATTTACTGGAGCAAACTGAAAATCATTTATCCTATAATCCTCTTAGATAAGGGGCCAGGGTAATCCTTGTGATACATATATGTGGCAGAAAATGTTTATGTTGATTCCATCATATCTTTTGACTAGCATCATAGCATTTTAAATTCTATAGAAGAAAAACAGTAAGTAAAATTTAATCAAAGTACCTCACGTTCTCTGTATGTGATACAAATTTTTTTTCACTTTATACAAAACTTTAAGCAGAATCAATATGCTTGGTTTGTTTATAGTCATTAAATTAGAATTATTAAAAAATGGCAGCCATCTGCAGGCATTAAAACAGAGCTTAATCTCATTAGTACATTTCTTTCCAATCCTCTCACAACTTAATTATGACGTGTATTTCCTTACATAGCTATTATTTGTTAGTAATAATTGTTTTTATTAAACAAAATTAAGTGCATTCTTGATATAATTCTTTCTGGTAAAACTAGTAATATTGTAATGATTTCCTAGATGTAAACAATTACATATAATGTAAATAATTATAAATTTTGAATATGTGAATATCAAAAAATAGTAAAATAAATATAGGAAAGCAAAATCCACTTTGGTGACCCATGGTATATCACTTTTAATACCATGGTAGTTTTGAAATGAGTTTTCAAATGCACTTCTCTAAAATTCATAACGGAAATGTTGAAGTAAAATGTAGTGAATTAGCAAAATGATAGATCTATATCTTGATATATATCAAAATGGAATAAAGTCCAATGGAAAGGCTATAAATATGATATAAAAAAGAAATTCATGAATAATTTTTCTAGGATATATACAAATTACACTTAATAAGATTTTCTAGCACCCAAAGAACTTTAAGATGTGATTCATGCATTAAATGATTAAATATAATTAATCATGGTAGTGATGATATATATGCAATTTATCTTAAACTTATTTTACTTTTGAAGTGTGAGAGAAGCAGGAAGAAAAGGATTTTCTTTTACTTACCTATCTGAATATTATCCCTGTGCTGCCTCACTTTATACAAAGTAATTTACCTCACTTTTTGCTGTGCTTATGGATGGCTATACACTTTCAGTTTTAATCAGAGATTTACAAAATTCAAACTTCAGAACTTTCAAAACCTGTTCCTTGTTTTAAAAAAGAAACTCCAAATATGTGAATTGCTTTTCTGAGGTGACATAATATGTTTACATCGTCTTGGGTGTAAGAAGGATAATTTAAGAATTAGATTTTTCTATCATGGTTAAAAAAAAGAAAAAGTGCTGCCAATTCGAGTGAATTGCAGAATATGAAATAAATGGGCAATTTCTTTTTGACATGTTTTATTGCCAACATCTTACTGACCAGAGAAAGTCAACTGAGTAATTCAGCCAAAACATAACACCGAGAAGTTGTCCCACAAGAAGTCTAGCTTCCCTTTAAGTTTTGTTTTTATGTAAATAAGTCAGTATTTAAACATAATTTCAATTCCTTACATTACTTATTGGGGAAAAGGTTGGATTTTTAAATGAAAGAACCATGCATATTTGTTTTAAGGTCTTTATACAAGAGCCAGATAATACCTACCCTAGCCTCTCATAATTTCTTAGTCATCTTCTTATAATTTTATTGTGAAAAGCTATCAGTGGCTTTTTATCTGATCTGATTAATCTATAACTTATTTGGTCTGTTTCAGTGTGACTTATATAAGTGATTTGATTTGAAATGTAATTTTCAATAGGATTTAGTATGGCATACTTTGGAAGGACCTGATTCAAGTAATGACATCTTTTGCTCATTTGGAATAATCCTAGGGAAAATAATGTATGTTTCCAAGAAAAAAATCATGCCCTTTCTTGGTGCATTTTGTGGTATAGGGCAGTTTTTCCCTTCAGCCTCTAATTGTCTTTTATTTAACAACAACATGTTAAACTACTCGTAAATAATTGTAAGGAAAAAGTGACTCTTTTTAAGATACATATCATCTGATTTAATGGTTCCAGAATTCTTATGCCCTAATCCTTCCTTCTATTTCTTTTAATTTTTATTTTATATTGGAGTATAGTTGATTAACAATGTTGTGTAAGTTTTAAGTGTACAGCAGAGTGATTCAGTTATACATATACATGTATCTATTCTTTTACAAATTCTTTTCCCATTTAAGTTATTGCAGAGTATTGAGCAGAGTTCCCTTGCATTACAGTAGGTCTTGTTGGTTACCTATTTTAAATACAGCAGCGTGTACATGTCAATCCCAAATTCCATATTGATCCCTCCCCACTCATCCTTTCCCCCCAGTAACCATAAGTTCATTCTCTAAGTCTGTGAGACTGTTTCTGTTGTGTAAATAAGTTCAATTGTATCATTTTTTTTAAGATTCCCCATATAAGCGGTATCATATGATATTTGTCTTTGTCTGTCTTACTTCCCTTAGTATGATAGTCTCTAGGTCCATCCATGTTGCTGCAAATGCCATTATTTCATTCTTTGTAATGGCTGAGTAATATCCCATTGAATATATGTACCACATCTTCTTTATCCATTTGTCTGTCGATGGACATTTAGGCTGCTTCCGTGTCCTGACTACTGTAAATAGTGCTGCAATGAACATTGGGGTTCATGTATCCTTTCGAACCATGGTTTTCTCCAGATACATGCCCAGGAGTGGGACTGCTAGATCATATGGTAGCTCTATTTTTAGTTTCTTAAGGAACTTCCATAATGTTCTCCATAGTGGCTGTACCAGTTTACATTCCCATCAACAGCATATGAGGGTTCTCTTTTCTCCACACCCTCTCCAGCATTTACTGTTTGTAGACTTTTTGGTGATGGCCATTCTGAAAATTGTGAGGTGATACTCATTGTAGTTTTGATTTACATTTCTCTAATAATTAGCGATGTTGAGCATCTTATTGTGTGCTTTTTGACCGTCTGTATGTCTTCTTTGGAGAAATGTTTATTTAGGTCTTCTGCCCATTTTTTAAATTTTTTCTTTAATATTAAGCCACATGAGATGTTTGTAAATTTTAGAGATTAATCCCTGGTCAGTTGCATCGTTTGCAGATATTTTCTCCCTTTCTGTGGATGGTCTTTTCGTTTTCCTTCTGGTTTCCTTTGCAGTGCAAAAGCTTTGAGTTTAATTAGGTTCCATTTGTTTATTTTTGTTTATATTTCCACTACTCTAGGAGAGGGATCTTGCTGTGATTTATGTCAAAGAGTGCTCTGCCTTTATTTTTCTCTAAGAGTTTGATAGTAGTTGGTCTTATATTTAGGTCTTTAATCCAGTTTGAATTGATTTTTGTGTATGGTATTGAAGAATGTTCTAATTTCATTTTTTTACATGTAGCTGTCCAACATTTCCAGCACCATTTACTGAAGAGACTGTCTTTTCTCCATTGTATATCCTTGCCTTCTTGGTCACAGATTAATTGACCACAGGTGCATGGGTTTATCTCTGGACTTTGTATCTTGTTCCATTGATCTGTATTTCTGTTTTTGTGCCAGTACCATACTATTTTCATGACTGTAGTTTTGTAGTATAGTCTGAAGTCCAGGAGCCTGATTCTTCCAGCTCCATTTTTCTTTCTCAAGATTGCTTTGGCTATTCAGGGTCTTTTGTGTCTCCATACAAATTTTAAGATTTTTTGTTCTAGTTGTGTGAAAAATGCCATTGGTAATTTGATAGGGATTGCATTGAATCTGTAGATTGACTTGGGTAGTATAGTCATTTTGACAGTTTTGATTCTTCCAATCCAAGAACGTGGTATATCCTTCCATCTGTTTGTGTCATGTTCGATTTCTTTCATCAGCATATTAAAGTTTTCAGAGTACATATCTTTTGCCTCCTTAGGTAGGCTTATTCCTAGGTGTTTTATTCTTTTGATGTGGTGGTGAATGGGATCACTTCTTTAATTTCTCTTTCTGAACTACTGTTGTTAGTGTATAGAAATGCAATAGACTTCTATGTCTATATTTTACGTCCTGCATTACCAAATTCATTGATGAGTCTAGTAGTTTTCTAGTAGCATCTTTAGGATTTTCTGTCACCTGCAAACACTGACAGTTTTACTTCTTTTCCAATTTGGATTCCCTTTATTTCTTTTTCTTCTCTGATTGCTGTGGCTAGGACTTCCAAAACTATGTTCAATAAAAGTGGTGATAGTGGACATCTTTGTCTTGTTCCTGATCTTAGAGGAAATACTTTCAGTTTTTCACCATTGAGCATTATGTTAGCTGTAAGTTTGTCATATATGGCCTTTATTATGTTGAGGTAGGTTCCCTCTATGCCCAGTTTATGGAGAGTTTTTTTTACCATAAATGGGTGTTGAATTTTGTCAAAAGCTTTTTCTGCATCTATTGAGATGATCATATGGTTTTTATTCTTCAGTTTGTTAATGTGGTGTATCACATTGACTGATTTGCATATATTGAAGAATCCTTGCATTCCTGGGATAAATCCCACTTGATCATGGTGCATGATTCTTTTAACGTATTGTTGGATTTCGTTTGCTAGTATTTTGTTGAAGATTTTTGTGTCTATGATCATCAGTGATATTGGCTTGTAATTTTATTTTCTGTGGTATCTTTGTCTGCATTTGGCATCAGGGTGATGGTGGCCTCATAGAATGAATTTGGGAGTGTTCCTTCCCCTGAAATTTTTTGGAAGAGTTTCAGAAGGATAGGTGTTAACTCTTTTCTAAGTGTTGGATAGAATTCACCTGTGAAGCCATCTGGTCTTGGACTTTTGTTTGTTGGAAGATTTTTAATTACAGTTTCAATATCATTACTTGTGATTGGTCTGTTCGTATTTTCTGTTTCTTCCTGGTTCAGTCTTGGGAGGTTATACCTTTCCAAGAATTTGTCCATTTCTTCTAGGTTTTCCTTTTATTGGCATATAGTTGCTTGTAGTAGTCTCTTATGATTCTTTATTTGTGTGGTGTCATAACTTTTCCTTTTTCATTTCTAATTTTATTGTTTTGAGCTCTCTCCCTCTTTTTCTTAATGAGTCTGGCTAAAGGTTTATCAATTTTGTTTATCTTCTCAAAGAACTAGCTTTTAATTTCATTGATCTTTTCTATTGTTTTCTTCATCTCTATTTCATTGACTTCTGCTCTGATCTTTATGATTTCTTTCCTTCTCCTCACTTTGGGTTTTGTTTGTTCTCCTTTCTCTAGTTGCTTTAAGTGTAAGGTTAAGTTGTTTATTTGAGGTTTTTCTTGTTTCCTGATGTAAGACTGTATTGCTATAAACTTCCCTCTTAGAACTGCTTTTGCTGTGTCCCATATGTTTCTGGTCTTCATGGTTTCATTGTCATTTGTCTCTAGGTATTTTTTGATTTCCTCTGATTTCTTCAGTGATCCCTTGATTATTTAGTAGCGTATTGTTTAGCCTCCACATGTTTGTGTTTTTTACGGGTTTTTTTTCCTTGTAGTTGATTTCTAATCTCATAGCGTTGTGGTCAGAAAAGATGCTTGATATGATTTCAATTTTCTTAAATTTACCGAGGCTCGCTTTTTGGCCCAGCATGTGATCAATCTTGGATAATGTTCCATGTGCACTTGAAAAGAATATGTATTCTGCTGCTTTTGGATGGAATGATCTATAAATATCAGTTAATCCATCTGGTCTAATGTGTCATTTAAGGCCTGTGTTTCCTTAATGATTTTCTGTCTGGATGATCTGTCCATTGATGAAAGTGGGGTGTTAGAGTCCCCCATTATTATTGTGTTACTGTCAGTTTCTTTTTTATGGCTGTTAGGAGCACCTCAGTATATTAGGCAAATGCTATGTTGGGTGCATAAATATTTTCAATTGTTATATCTTCTTTTTGGATGGATCCCTTGATCATTATGTAGTGTCTTTATTTTAAAGCCTACTTTGTCTGATATGAGTATTGCTACTCCAGCTTTCTTTTGATTTCTACTTGCATGGAATACTTTCTTCCATCCCCTCACTTTCAGTCTGTATGTGTCCCTAGGTCTGAAGTGGGTGTCTTATAGACAACATGTATACAGGTCTTGTTTTTGTATCCATTCAGCCAGTCTATGTCTTCTGGTTGGAACATTTATTCTGTTTATGTTTAAGGTAATTGTTGATATGTATGTTCTTATTGCCACTTGGTTAATTGTTTTGGATTTGTTTTTGTAGGTCTTTTTTCTTCCCTTCCTCCTTTGTTCTCTTCTTTTGTGATTTGAGGACTAACCTTAGTGTTGTGTTTGGATTCTTTTTTCTTTTTTGTGTGTGTATCTATTGTATATTTTCAGCTTGTGGTTACCATGAGGTTTTGCTATAGCAGTCTATATATAAACAAGATTGTTTTTAAGTTGCTGGTCTTTTAATTTCAAATGCATTTCCAATATCCTGCATTTGTGCTCTCCTCTTCTCACAGTTGCTGGTTTTGATATCATATTTGTGTGAAAATGATTTCCTACCTTTACTGTATATCTGCCTTTACCAGCGAGCTTTTCCATTCGTAATTTTCCTGTTTCTAATTGTGGCCTTTTCTTTTCTGCCTAGAGAAGTTCCTTTAGCATTTGTTGCAAAGCTGGTTGGGTAGTGCTGGATTCTCTTAGCTTTTGCTTGTCTGTAAAGCTTTTGATTTATCTATCGAATCTGAAGGAGAGCCTTGCTAGGTACAGTATTCTTGGTTGTAGGTTCTTCCCTTTTATCACTTTAAATATTTCATGCACTGCCTTCTGGCCTGCAGAGTTTCTGCCGAGAAATCAGCTGATGATCGTATGGGGATTCCCTTGTATGTTTGTGCTTTTCCCTTGTTGGTTTTAATACTTTGTCTTTAATTTTTGTCAATTTGATTCCTATGTGTCTCGGCATGTTTCTCCTTGGGTTTATTCTATCAGGGACTCTTTGCTTCCTGGACTTGGGTGACTGTTATTCTTCCCATGTTAGGAAAGTTTTCAGCTATTATCTCTTCAAATATTTTCTCAGGTCTTTTCTCTCTCTCTTCTCCTTCTAAGACCCCTATAATGCCACCAACATTTGTTGGTGCATTTAATGTTGTCCCAGAGGCCTCTTAGACTGTCCTCATTTCTTTTCATTCTTTTATGTTTATTCTGTTCTGCAGCAGTGATTTCCACCATTCTGTCTTCCAGGTCACTTATCTGTTCTTCTGCCTCAGTTATTCTGCTATTGATGCTTTCTAGTGTATTCTTCATTTCAGTTATTGTATTGTTCATCCCTGTTTGTTTGTTCTTTATATCTTCTAGTTCTTTGTTAGACATTTCTTGCATCTTCTCAATCTGTACCTTCATTCTTTTTCGAGATCTGAGATCATCTTTACTGTCATAACTCTGAATCTGCTTCAGGTAGATTGCCTATCTCCACTTCACTTAGTTGCCCTTCTGAGGTTTTATCTTGTTCTTTCCTCTAGGACATATTCCTCTGCTGTCTCATTTTGTCAAACTAACTTTCTGATTGCAGTTTCCATTCTGCAGGGTTGTATTTCTTTGTGCTTCTGCTGTCTGCCCCCTGGTGGGAAGGACTGGTTCCTGTCCACCGGTGGGTGGAGCTGGGTCTGTCCCTCCAGCAGGTAGGGCCATATTACAGGGTGTTTATTGGGCAGCTGTATGCTCAGGAAGACTTCAAGCAGCCTGTCTGATGAAGGGTAGGGCTGTGTTCCTGCCCTGTTGGTTGTTTGGCCTGAGGCATCCCAGCACTGGAGCCTACAGGCTGTTGGGTGGGGACAGGTCTTGGTGAGAAGGGGTGGCCTCTAGGAGGGCTCATGCCAATGAGTACTCCCCAGAACTACTGCCACCAGCGTCGCCACACTGTGCCAGAGCCACCCCCACCTCCACAGGAGACCCTCCAATACTAGCAGGTAGGTCTGACCCAGTCTCTTATGAGGTCACCGCTTTTTTCTCTGGGTCCTGGTGCTCACAAGACCCTGTGTGCACCCTCCAAGAGTAGAGTTTCTCTTCCCCCCAATCCTGTGGAATTCCTGAAATCTTACCCTGCTGGCCTTCAAAGCCACATTCTCTGGGGGCTCCTCTTACCATTGCCAGACCCACAGGCTGGGGTGCCTGACGTGGTGCCCAGAACTTTCACTCCTGTCGGAGAATTTCTGTGGTTCAGTTATTTTCCAGTTTGTGGGTTGCCCACCCCCCAGGTATGGGATTTGATTTTATCGTGGTTATACCCTTCCTGCTGTCTCGCTGTGGCTTCTCCTTTGTCTTTGGATGTAGGGTATCCTTTCTGGTAGGTTCCAGCATTTTTTTATCAATGGTTGTTCAGCAATTAGTTGTGATTTGGGTGTTTCTGTAGGAAGAGGTGAGCTCATGTCTTTCTACTTTGCCATCTTGTCTCCGCCCACACTGGATCCTTCCTCCTTTCTTTAGTTCCTTCCTTCCTCAAAAAAAATGACTCAATTTAAGCCTGAATAATAAAAAACATATTTCTTTAAAATTCTATAAAATATTCATGAAGAGAAATAATCTGAATTAAAATGATGTTGTCAAATATGTGTTAATATATGTCTTAAGGGTGTCAGTGCATGGAGTAAAGCATGATATTAGGTGACTATTTTTCTTGTCTTTATCTGTAGAATACATGCTTGTATTATACACCCATGACTAGTAAATAAGCTTTTACAACTTTTATTTGAATCAAACCTTACAAATGAAAGATGTTTTAGCAAAGGAAAGCCATACAGACCTCCTATACTTTTTCTTCAGAGCCCATAGCTTAAGAATGATTTGGTGGGGACTTCCCTGGTGGTCCGGTGGTTAAGACTTCACCTTCCAATGCAGGGGGTGTGGGTTCTATCCCTGGTCAGGGAGCTAAGATCCCACATGCCTCATAGCCTAAAAACCAAAATATAAAACAGAAGCAATATTGTAACAAATTCAATAAAGACTTTAAAAATGGTCCACCTCAAAAAATATATATATATATTAAAAAAATTTGTTTAATGATTTGGTGATTAAATTATTACTACAGATCTTTAGAGCACATTGCACTTATATTTCACAAAAACTTTTTGTGCTTAAGAAAGATAAGGAAAATAAGGAAAGAGGACCATTGGATATTGTATTTTATATTAATAATTTTCCTCTCAGTTGCTGAACACTTGGTGGTGCTTTCAAGAGCTCAATGGGTCAGCACTTTATAGACTCTAAACACACTGGAAAATAATAACAAAGAGGATACATATTAAAAATTCAGGTGCTCAAGGATGCTTCTGAAAAACTATTCACATTACCCTAGATTTACTAAACCTCTTTAAATACTATTGGGAGTTGATGTTCTCACTCAAGGCATGACTATTATTAACAATCTTGCTTTCCTGGCACACCAAATAGAGCAAGAAGTTTTCAGTAAGAAAGGTCCTAATGGAAAGCAGATTTTAACTAGGAAAGGGTTTGTGATTCACTGGAGAATAAACATTATTTGTAAATGCTCTGCTCAAGCTTCATTTAGTCAAACCTCTCTTTATTTGAAGTAGTTAAGTCCCTGTAATCAAAAAGTATAGACGTGTGTGTGTGTGTGTGTGTGTGTGTAGTAGTAGCATAGAGCTAGGGATAAAACTTATCTATCTGGTCTAAAGTTCTTATTTTATAGACATTACCTCCTTTAATATGCTCATTTATAGAGGGCCAGGTAAGACAAGTCATTTATCCAAGCTGTTGTATCTAGTGACAGAATCAAGAAAAATTCTGGCTTCATTAACCACCCACTGTTTTTCCTATCTGTAGTATTAATTGAAAGAGCTTATAGAAAAACTGAGGGTTTCAGATTGGTTCAAGAAGTCTATTCTCAAAATTTTAACTTCATTCAGCCAAAACTCTAACAAAATTTTATTTAAATAGCATGGCCTACTCTCTACCTGCCAAAAATTTTATTGTGATATGGCTCACTAGGATGACGTTTATAGTGGAAAGAATTAGAGAGAGTTAGTTAGAGAATCTGCGTTTGAATCTTGACTTCATCTATTCCCCCTCTCATAGCAAAGAGTCCTGGGGAAGGTGATGACTTTCAAGATCACACAGGTAAATTACTACTGGATAACAATAATACATACATACAATCTACCATCAGCAAAAGTTAAGCAATTACCTCTTTGATTCTCTACTTTTTTTATCTAGATGATGAAAAAAAAAATCTGTCCAGTCTGCTTCCTGAGACTCTCTGAGAGCTAATTAGATTGCTGTAGTGATGTTATTACATTATTTTATAAAATCTTATACTATGTTACTATAAGAAAAACAAGTTCCTTTTGTGTGAAAATTTGACTTTACTGTTTTGGGAATCCAATATTTCATTTTACAACAACAGTCCATTGCTGATGAAATCACAGTTATTGATTGACGTCTGCTTTGGACAATAATGGTCATCCAGAAAAAAATTCCCTTTTCCTTGAATTTATAATTTACCCTTAATCCTGATCAGCCTTTCTCACACATAGACCTAAGAGAGTTCTTATAAAAAAGGAAGAGTGTTAGGAAGGGAAAAGGAACACTTATTGGGCTCTTAGTTTGTGTCACATGCTGTACTAATTATACAATTAAATTTCATTTGATTGTCAAAAGTACTCCTCCTATGTTATCATGGGTTCATCGATAATGAAAATAAGAACTGAAAGCCTTATAAAGTTAACCTAATTTAGTAAGCAGAAGTTTTATCATTTGAACTCAGGTCTGATTTACCCCTTTTCAAGTTATCACTCTTAAACATTTAACAACGGGTGAAGGCAAAGCCTATTTCATTCTCCTGTATGAATGATGGCATGGTGGGAGGAGGTGGAAGTAAAGAATATATCACTTTTTAAAATGTGATTTGTCTATGAAGAATACTTGATGTACAGATAATACTACTTTATCACTTATGGTCAATAAACATTAGCTTGCATCATGCCTATTTGTCCTTCAGATGCTAAAATTAAACCATGATAGGAGAATTTAATTATGAAAGACAGCTATCTTTAGATAGAAAAAGTAGAACCAAAATTTAAACGAATGATAGCCATAAGTGTAAAAGATCACCTAAAGAGAAAGAACTATGTTTACTCTACTTTTGTTTGAAATTAACAAATGGATGTTCACAGTATGTGCTTCTTAGATTTCTATGCTTATGTTATTATCTGGACTTGTTCCCTTTAAAATCATTGGTAAAACTTCAGAAATTTATCCCTTTATTCATTAATCTTTAATATTTGCTAGTGAGTGCCTACCGTCTACACTATCCCAGGTGTTAGAGATACAGAAGTGACCAAAGCACAGCCTCTGCCATCAAGTGGCTTATATTAAGAGTAATTACAAATACTGGAATGTCTATTTTATAAAGAGAATAATAGTACTTTGACTTACAGTAATTTAAGGTTCTCATATGATTAACCATGGTCAGAATCACTTTATGTATTTATTTACTAGGTGACTGAGAATTTTGTTGCTTTCTTTGGGACATTGGGTATGATGGGTTTCCCACAATCATTACTATTCATGGTAAAGCAAAGCTAAACAAATTTCGTGACTTAGGGCATTTCCTAGAACACTAAAGAAGGAGCCTTCTATAATCATATTATAGCAACGTACTGGCTTTGGACACTCACTCTCTGTATTCACATCCCAGCTCCACTGCTTATTAGCTATGGGATTTAGGGCAATTTAGTAGACCTCGTGATTGTAGGTACTACACTGAAGTTAGCTATTATACTCATTCAATAGAAGTTGATAGAATTCAGTCCATTTTTTATTTCTAGAAACATTAAGCTTTGATTTGGCTGCTCTTATTGAAATTAGTCTTTATTTTGTTCTGAAAATTTTATCATCGTTCATGACTCAAATATAAGTTGTATAGTTACAAAAGAGAAGGGAAATGCTTTCAAATCAGCAATATGGTTTTAGAGATATGTGAAGTCTAAAAGAGATATGTGAAGTCTAAAGTTAATAAGACTTTAAAACAAATGATTCAGCCGAGTGATTAATGCTAATTTTGATCTGCTCTAATATGGAGATTTATTTACAGATTTGTCGGCACCAGGGCATTACCGTGGGTTGCATTCATTTGTGTAATTAAGAACATTGGCAGTGGAGGAAGGAACTGCATTCAGGTCCTTTTTCTGCCACTTACTTGCTGTATGACCTCAGGAAGACAATTTAACCTCTGCCTCAATGTCCTCATATATTACAATGGAGATAATAAATCCTATTTTATAGGCTTCATATGAGAATTCCAGTACACGTTTTTTAAGTGTTTATTACAGAAGTTAATACAGTAGCATCAGCAGATAGTACTTCCGTTGTTATATTTGCGATTAAAGATATCTCCTTTGCAATATTAAAGGGGCATTTTTAAAAAATCATAAACCACATACAAGTCTGCAAGGAATAAAGACGAAGGAAAGTACAAAGGACGAAGACTAGTGAAGCCTGGTTAGAAAACCTGAATGCAAGATGAAATTTCGTTTCAATACAGTAGTAGTCTACCATGAGCCCTCTCCTAGAAGGCCTCTTCCTCCTTATGCCACTGAAGTTAGACAAGGCCAATCGCATGGCTCCCTTTCAGAGAGGTCAAAAGTAAGACTTGAGACATTTTGCCAGTCTTCATGGTTCTACAAGTAAGCTAAATCAGCATGCATCCTGTTGTGAAGGGTACCAAAAAGGCTTTCTACCCTACCAAGAAATGCCTTCCTTTGGGGTCACAAATGGGGTCATTTTCTCCAGAGAAAATAACCCTAACCCCAACTGTAGGCTGAGCAGGTTTCCAGAAATAAATCATACCCAACACATGCTATTACAGGCACCATTGTAAAGTGAAGGGCAGTTTTATGCCACTGCATAGCAAAATGATACACTCTTCCTTTAAAGAAAGTTACATAAAGTTTTGTATGTGATATATGTAAAACTGAAATCGCAAAATTATTCTTTCACCAAGGAAATCTCAGATAACAGCACTTCTTATTTTGCTGCTTTTTCCCCCATGTTAAGGAATCAACTGGGTTTCTCCTCATTTTAGTACCTCACCTATGTTGTTAGTAAATTTCACATCTACCATTTTAATCTGCTTTATTGTTTGTCATTCTTTTGCAAATATCGTAAAAATCCCTTTACAATACTGACATGGAGTATCAATACCGACACCACTCTCCTTTTCATGTCGAATCCTGTTCTGCCTCTAAAGACAGGTATATCCCAGCCTTAGTAATAATGATTCATTTATCACCAGAATGTAATTCACGGTAAATATCTTATTTTTCTCTTCTCCTTAAAAGTTAATCCTTACATAAACTACACACGATTTTATTTCTTTCCTATTCTAAGATATAAAAAAATCTGGTTCAGCATATGCTCCATTGTACATTTGAGCAATTTATGTCTCCTTATGGCTAATATGAGTTGCTTAACCCTGCTATTGTTTTTATTTTCCACTTTCTAAAGTATCCTGGCAAAGCCTATGTTTATGAATTGGTACAAAATGTTTCAGATTGAGGAAGGAAAGTCTCTAAACAAATGCCCAAAGTGCACTGGCTTCCTAACTCGATGACCCCCAAAGTGGTATTATATGAATTTTCAGCAGTCTGAAATGTAAAAAATAATTCTTAGCAGTTTTGCCAGTTGCTCGGGGTTTTTGCTTATCCGTTCTATTTTGGCATGTAGCATTGACACGTTTGCTTTAACATCTCCTGGGAAGTACTTATTTATTTTTTATTAACTATGTAATATTTGAACATTATTTAGCCTTGAATTTTCCTTCTCTTTTGTATTTAAAAATACATTTTCCTCATTTTAGAGAAGGTTTTCATAATGCCCCCCATTGTGTCTTAGAGCATTTTATATGTGATAGTATTTATAATATCATTGTATTCTAGAATGCATGATTTTTTAAAAGTTATCTGAATTCTACCTAACATAATTCTAGAAAAAGATGGGTTTGCATAATTGTGTAATTATTAATATGCCCATTGTTTCCAATTACGATGAGATTTGAACAATTGTCAATATAGTTCACGAAAGGCAAAGCCAAATTTGTTATTGAGACAGCTAAAGAAATGGAGAAAAAACAGGCAGTCCCCCACCTATGAAAGTTATGTTTTCTTTCTATTTCATGAGATAGGTATTTACTCAGAGTCATTGCACAAACAAACCCATGAAAAGCCACAGTCTCCGCTGAGCCACAGTATTTAGAGCATTGGGAATGGGGATGGCATGAGTGAAAGGGGGACAACAGCAAAATGTCTCTCCATTTCTCCTGACACTGAATTGACCCTGCCCAAAATTTGAAAAATAAGTAAAGCTGGCTTTCCATACTGCCTTATCTCTTTCTGACCTTTGCTTTTTTCCTGATGTAATTATGTTTCCCACCTAATGTTCTTGAGATGCCTGTTCTTTAAAGCGGTTTCAGCTTCTAATTTCCTAACCCCACTTTTCTCTTGCTCAGCACGCCTCAGTGCAGCTGGTATAGGGAAGCTACTAAGAAACAAGGAACCGGCTCAAAGTACTCGCACTGGTCCTGCATTCTCTCTGCTCTCCCCCAACCCCTACACACAATAGTGTTAACCCAAAAAGCAAATGACAGAGGGGATTTTACACAGTGTGAGGTCCTGAAATGATGAGCTCAGATGGTATGGGTGGAGATATTTGGGGACACAAACTTTCAGTCCATCGCAACCATCTATACCAACCATTCTATTGGGACGACTCAGATCAAGAAAGTAGCGCTTACATTTTAATTTTCAATTTGTATCATAACTAACTCTGGATGTAAATATAATTAGTAATGATGAAACAAATGCTGTGTTCCTTCTGTGCTGGTATCAACAGTTATGGAAGTAGCACAGTGAGGCCAAGCCAGCCCATGCCTCTGTCCTCAAGACTGACGGCAACGGTGGTCACCATTAACTGAACGCTTACTTCCCCCTGAGCACTTTACATGTAATTTCCCCTATTTCACAAATGAGCAAACTGAGAGGCAAACTAACTTTCTTAATGTAACATATCTTATAATTTTTGAGCTAGATGCAGACTCGAGTCTATATAGTGCTAAAACCCGTACTCTTAAACAGACAAACTTCAGACTTATACCAAAACAATGCTTGAAGAATTTCTCTCTGCATGAGAGGGTGAACTCCTCGAGTGTGGTCGGCGAATCATCTTTGTGTCCCAGACTCTGTGCTAGAGTTCGTGCTCAGTGCTAGTTGAACCAAACTGATGACTTTTTTACTCAGATCTATCATAGTAGTGGCTTTATTGAAAATTTTCTTTTCTCTTATTTTTCCTCACCAAAGCTAGATTAATCCACATCCCCAAACACTCCATTGCAATAAGGTTTTCTTTTCAAGAGTTGTATCTTTAGCCCTATACAAATTTGTCATTTATTTTGACCTTTTTTTAATTATGATAAAATATACATAATATAAAATTGACTGTTTTAACCATTTTTAAGTGTACAGTTCAGTGGTATGAAGTTCTTTCACACTGTTGTACAACCATCACCACCATGTACCTCCAGAACTTTTTCATCTTCCCAAACTGAAACTCCATATCCATCAAACAATAACTCCCCATTCCCTCTCTCCACAGCCCCTGGAAGCCACCATTCTACTTTCTATCTCTATCAGTTTGACTACTGTAGGTATCTCATATAAGTGGAATCATGCAGTATTTGTCCTTCTGTGTCTGACATATTTCACTTAGCAAGGTCCATCCATGTTATAGCATGCGTTAGCATTTTTATCCTTCTTAAGCCTGAATAATATTTCATTGTATGTATATGCTACATATTGTTTATCCATTTATCCTATAATTTATTGAATAATGTAGCTGTCCAATGTGGAATTTTTTGCCATTTCCTAACTTAAGATGCAAATATAGAAATGCAATGAGTTTGTGACTTCTAGGACAGCTATCCTTTTATGTCATAAACTCTAAAATTAATCACAGAACGCTAGTTGAATATAGGCAATCAGCAAAAGAAATAGATGAGTTTAAGATAATTAGGGTGTCTGAGTCATAAATATGCCATGTTTTTAACTGCTCCAACTAGAATTAGCCAGTCTTCATCTGATTATCTGATGTTTTTACACATCAACTTTTCTTTAGAAGATTTGAGAAGCCAGTGGTATTTTTAAATTGCCATTTCTCTAAGAATAAACAGAGGATTGTTGATTTAAAATAGGAATGCAAATTTATAACCTTCAACTTTTTTAATACTACCATTTAACTTCTAATCTGTATATTATGAAATATTGTTCAAGAATTACTGGATGAATCTTAAATCAATAAGAAAGAAATGATCTATTCATCCCTTCATGTTTTCAACAACTGTTTCTTATGTGCTTACTATTTTTACAGCTAGCATTTACTGAATGCAGGAGACACACACATATGTTTATAGCTGTATATATCTTCTAATAGACAAGCTTTCTCACCATTTTTACAGATGAGAAAGCTGAGGATCAGAAAGGTAAAGTGATTTTCGCAGCTAGTAAGTGGCCGAGTTGGAATTCTAGATGCATGGCTCTTGCTCTCTGCCACCTCACACTGTCCCCCCTCTACATGCCGTGGATGGTGTTATATGCAGGGCAAGACACCATCTCCACCCTGGAGTAATTCACATTACAGTGGAATTGGTGAACATTCTAAAATGCATCATAATAGTACGATAAGAAATACTTGGAATCCAGTTGGCCATGGCTTAACATCGCCTGAAAAACTTTACAGAATAAAGGGCAGTCCATCTTGACCTGGCATGGCTTGCTTCCATGCTGGTTTTCCACTTTGATTGCCACAGAATTTACTTAAGCACATGGTATGGTTGGTTAGGGCTGAGGCTGTAATGAGATCATGAAGGTCAAGTTCAAGTGTTTATTTGAAGTTAATCTCTAGCCAGTGGAAAACCATTTTTCTAATGTTGTTATTTTTTCTGCTTAATCTCTCATTCTGTAGAAGCCTTAGTAATAGTAACACTTTTTTAAAAAAAGATTAATTTTTGTTAGCTTGTTAATGTTCTTGCATTTTAGAAATGAGGCAAGATTTAAGTGTATGACCTTGGCTTTCGTTCAGAACCATCCCTTCTCTCGGGTGATCCTCGACAGTATGATCCGTAATAACCTTTCATTGCTATTTTCTGACCTGTTGGGCGAGGCACTAAAGCCTGCTTCCCAAGGTCTGTGTTGCTTTAAGTTACCGCAGTGAGGAAATTTCACAGTGCTGTCATGCTTTTGGTTAATACAGTTTTGTGTTTTGCTTGGAAAAGACAATTCTGATAGTGTCCTACTGATTCAGATGTTTTCTGACAGTAGCTGCCTACCAGGTTTGCCTTCATTGACTTTTCAATGTTCTGTTACAAATAACTTGCATGTACAATTTGATATTGAAGGGCATAGAAGGTTCCCCACTGTGCGTGAAGTTGGAGCAGCCCTGAGTCACGGGGTGGTGTGTGCTTACTCTCATTCTGAAATCACCCACTTGTCCTAGGCTGTTGCCATTACAGAGTTGCGTTTTCTCTGTCACTCTTTTTTCTTCTCCCTGTTTTATTCTTTCAGACATTCCAATGCTCCTCTTATTCTTTAAACTTCATTCTTAGAAATCCCCCATGATGAGTGACACTTGATTGATATAGAAAGTCATAGGTGTTTTCTTATTTTTTTGGACACCTGGAATCCACAGTATATTGAATTGCAACTACATATTTTGTTAGTAATTTTAAAAGAAACCTATTTTTCGATTCTTCTGAAATTGTGGATGGTTAGAAATGTCTGTTATAATCATAATAAAAATAACTATCAATCATTTAATGAATGCCTCCCACTTGCCAAGCTCTGTGCATAGCAATTTTCACATGTTATCTATAATTTTGACAACTCTACAAGGTAGGTTATCATTGCCCCATTTACAGATGAGGCAACTAAGACTCTGAGAGATCAAGTCACTTGCCCAAGATAATAATAAATAATCACTACTCTCTCTCTAATCATGCTTGACTTTTAGTATCTAAAATGATAGTAATTAATAGTGTTTGGATTTGTAGAGCACTTCACAGTTTGCACGGCAGTTCACATATGGTACCTCTTTTAACCTCACAAAACTGGTATCTGTACTTTCTATTTCGTCTTATTCTCTGTAAGACCATTTTAAGGCTCCAGATTCTGAAATGGATTATGAATTTCCTTGGGCTGAAATATCACCCTTTGTTAAGTTAGCATCATTTGAAATAATAGCTTCATTTCTACCACTGCTAGCTTATGTTTGTATTTTATCAGTGGAGAAGGCAGCTGGAGAACTTGCCTGTTGATACCCTTGAAGAATTTGGGGGATTATGCTTACCCAGACAATAGCTGCCTAAAGCAGAAGCATAATAGTGTTTTTGAGACCATAATTCTCTGCCCAAGAAATCTGTGTAAAAATTATATACATAGCTGCTGTTTTTTACTGTCTCCTACCAAGATCCCAGCCCACAGCATCCTTGCCATTTAAAGACGTTCCAGTCTATGCAGACTGTTCCCATATCTTCATATGAACCAAAGCATCCTATTCATTCATATACATGAATAGACATAGGGAAGAGGGGGAGGAAATAGACAAGTGCACAGAGAGAGAAAGGACACCTTACAGTATTACACAAGGATAAGGTTACAGGAAAATCGATACTAAGTACATTTCTGTCTCATCACTAGTAGTTCCAAAACTCAATGACCTTAGATTCTCTGACGTAACTTAGGGTGGAAAATACCAATTGGGTAGTGGGAACAACAAATAAAAAAAGTTTAAATAGAAGAAAAAATAAAACAATTAAAGCCACCTGTTATCTCCCGTCCCCCATGGACCACAAAACCACTCTACTCATCATTTCAGAAAGTTCCCTATTCTTTCAAACACAAGAGCTTTGGCTTGAGAGTCCGTCCCCACTTTTCCTGACCTAACCTCCTCCTATGCTGAGTTTCTCCATCTCATCTATATCCCCAGAGCATCTACCACAGCACCGCTCGGGTCTGCTGGATGGCAACAGAGTCAGCCATAAGTAGGGTTACCTTGCCACCTCCTCACCCCCATCATTCCAGAGAGCAGTCCAGCACTTTGAGCACAATGCCCAGCACACAGCAGAGGATTCTACGGCACCAGACCCTGTGCTAGTTCTGAGGGTTATCCTCAAGGAATATGAGAAGAAAGGGAATGAAGAAGGGAGGGAAGGGAGGAATGAGAGAGAGGAAAAAGAGACGGAGGGAGGGAAGGGGAAGGAAGGAAGGCAGAAGGTATAAAAAAACAATGTAATGATTTAACCTATCACGTAGGTTTTCATATAAAACAGTTTTTTCAGCAAAGACATTTATTTGAAAAAATAAATATTTCAGAGTCATTCAGAACTCACAATGGGGATGAGGGAAATGAGTTTTATGTAGGACTAGAAGTCAGATCTTATCATTTGTTTTCCCACTATTTTGGAAGTTTATTTTTCTTATTACTATTTCCACTTTTATTATGACAAGGTCTTTGTTCACTCCTTAGCTAACAAATTTTAGAAACAGACAATTTTATATGTTTTTATAACGTAACAAATAAAATAAGAAGGCAAAAGAATTTTATCTCCCAATCTACAAATTACTGCATTAAAATATTCCTAAATAATGCAAAATCCACCATATACATGTGTGCGGGTGAGTGGGTTTTCTTTTTTGGTCTCTGTGAGACTGATTATGCTAATTGATACCAGTGCTCCTAATAGGAACTAACTACTCCCCAAGGAAACACCATTGCTCAGGCGCTCTGTAGCTTTACTTTCTCCTTTTTAAAGTTTCTCAGCCCTGCCCTCATCAATCCTAAGAAAACTCCTGATTTTTCTAGCACTTCTAGGCCTTGAGGGGCTGCATGCTACCATTCTACTGCTCTTCATACATTCCAACAACTAGAAACTCATGGATAGAGCATTGAGCATAAGACACATTGCTCCGCTTAATGATTGAGACTTGATTCCAATTCTTGCTATACTTGTGGGCAGACAGACAATGTATTAAATAAAAAGCCGATGTTTTATTTTTCTTCCTATCTCTCTGCTACTCAAAAACAATAGTTAGCAGTCACGGAAGGCAAGAAGATTAAACAATCTTGAGAAAAAGAAAATCAAGGATGATTTTTGAATAGTACCTTGAAATGTATTATAATCACTTCCTAACTTCTAAATCAGATCTGACCAACCCATACCCCAGTATCTATTGAAATCTAGAGGTCAGTCAAATATTACACAATGAGAAAGGAATATTTATTAGTCTTTGTGTGCATTTATAGGCGTAGAAGATGCTGTGTGAACTGGTTTGAAGTTTTCCTCTGTTCATTATCTTATGGTTTCAATTAGTAATGAGCAGAAAATTGAAAAAGATGGGAAAAAAAGAGGGGAGAAGGGAAGAGTAAAAAGATCAAGGGTTGCAAAAATTACAAAAGAACAAAGTAGTTATTCACAAGATAGAGAAAGAGATATTTCACAAAAACGAGTTGGATTATGGGTTGGAGGGAAAAGACCACACATATGCACAGCCACGTACACGCACACATCACCCACACATGTGATATACTGACCACACACAAAGATGTACACACATGCACAGACTCCGCCTCAGATGTATCATCCACACACACACACACAAAAGCACAGACTACACACTTGCTCATTTCCTCACAAGCACACACAGACACAACGAAGTTATGCTCCCATATCTCATAGTGGCTTCCCTTGGTCCTCAGTGCTCTGGGGGCAAGGATGGGGAGGGCAGGGCTCACAGTTGCCTAGGGCTGGCCATGCGACCAGATCTGTAAAGCTCCGCTATCTTTGCTGTGCTGCACCTTTATATACTGCTGTACAGTATCATTCCAGAAAATCTTAAATTTATAGTCTATATGCTTCAGATATCTTTGGGTTCCTAAAGCAAATTCAGTGACCATCTAGCGTGAGAAAGCAGAGTCAGTGCCAAGGAGTTATGAGCAATATTGCATTCCCTTGAATTAAATATTGTGGATTGTACTTATCTAATGCTGAATTCATGCAGTGGGAATAATAACACTGGCCTGATGAGGAATAAGTGAAATAATGTTTGTAACACACCTAATACAATGCCTGGTGCATATAAGGTGCTCTTTAAAAAAAAAAAAAATGGAGAAGGGCGAGGCGTAATTTTACCTTCATTATAAAGATTTCTAGCTGCTCTTGGTTTGGTTGATTTCCCTCATATAATCTACTAGCTTAGACCTTAAATAAAGCAATTGCATTTTCCAATCTGATCACCTTTTAGTGTCCTAAGAAATATTAATAAAGACTACTTAGTCCACATTAATCTGTCTCTGAAATCTGAATAAAACTTTAAAACTTTCAAAGGTAGTTCAGAAATACACACGAAGTAAGTGTTACGTATATATTTCCTCAAGGCAGTCAGCTGCATATGATTTTAGATCATATATCCGTGCACTGGAGAAACCCTTCTGCTATGACAAGCTAGTTAAATTGTGAGATTCACCCAGTTCATAAAAATCAACATGCTTTTTTAAAAGAAAGCATTTTTAAAAATTCTTTGAAGTGTTAAGAAGAGGATAATGTTATAGATGTTGGTTAAAGGTAGTTGTATGGAATTAAAATCATCTAGCTCGTGACTATTTGTTCAGATGTCCCTCCTACAAAAATAGAGTTCTTATGTGTACTGAATTCTCATAGTTGACTTTAAATTCTGCTTCCTGTATTAAGTAGAAAAATAGAGTCGTGGAACTGTGGAATTGGAATTTGGAAATATGCATTTCAATGCCATTTGAATATTAAAAGTATTAGGAAACTATATTGATACACAGGCATATATTGATACACAGGCATTTTTAAGAGTCAGTTCTAAGTCATTTTTTAAAATTTTAACCTTTAAGCTTCTTGGAAAAAATTTCTTATAATTTTAAGATCATATAAAAACCATAGTGTTCTGAATGGCTTTATGTGAACTTTGAAGCAAATAGCTAACAAGGTATGAACCCAAGCAAGGCCCCAGATGATTCTCTCATTAGTTAGTTTGTAAGGAGACCTTGTAATATAGACTTGTTGGGGTTTCCAGGTAAAACATCAAATACCAGCTGTACTTTCATGCTCAGTGGTGTAGAAAGGCAGACAGGAGAAGTAAGGATGTGGGCGCCAGGTCCTGGGCTAAAGGTTCACGTAAACGTCCCCAATTCTTTATGCTAGCCTACATCCTCCTCTAGATCAAACTGCCCTGGGCTACAAACTGAGACTCGGAGAATATATTTGTTCATGACCACACACACCAAGTACAAACTGATGTAGAATATGTTACGTACCTGCCTATTTCAGGGTTGAGTGTCATCATTTGGCATTATTGCCTTTACACTTTTATTTCCACCACGACACACCCATGAGGCAAGTCTGAAAGAGGAAGGCAAGACTTCACATCATTCTTAGAGCCCCTGCCAGGCTTTGGATTTCATTCTTCTTAATTTGGGTTGTAGTTGCAAAAAGCCAAGCCACAAATGACCTTTGATTATTTTATGAAACCTAAACACACTTGTCAAACCCAACCATGCAGAACGGTGCAAATTAAGTCAACTTTTACTCTGGTTTTGTGCCAAACGGGATGAAGCCTCTGGTGGCCTGGACAGCTCTATTTCCTGCTTTCAATTTCAGAGCGTCTAATTAGTAAATCAAACTTTTAAAAGCTGTCTAAAACAATTAATTAGGTCATAATTACTCAGAAGCATATTTTATAGTGTACTCTAATCTACTATCTGGTCTAAATGCTTGAAAATGGTATCAATTTCATTATTAAAGAATTAATTATAATTGGGCATAATCCTTTGGTGATGGAGGGTGAAAAGAAAACATACTCTAGCGATAAATTGTTCACATATGTGAAGTAGATAAATTCTTCCAGAGCTCAAGAGTGCTAGTTGTGCTTTGGAATTATTTTCTGGTTTTAATAATATTCCGCTTTAAAAACCTTATAAACATCACCCAACAAATAAATGCCTCATAGGAAAAAAGGGCCCTCTGTCTGAATGTGTTCATTGCACATGGACAAGTTATTTTCCTCCTAGTCTATCCAAAGCATTTCTGATCATCATTACATTAGTACAGTAAAGACAAGGAGAATGTATGTGTCGTATCAACCTCTGTACTAAGGAGTTTTACCCACATTATCCCATTTGTTCTAAAAATATAATGTTATAAGGAATGTGTCATTTTTACAGATTGAGGAGGAGAGGTCCAGGGAGACTGAATGATTTTCAGAGTTAATAAGGGCAAGATCTAGGAATTGAATTTAGGCCTATGTAATTCCAAATCTCACCTTTTTTCTTTTTTTAAACTATTTCAGGTTTGTTACATTGGGGACCCTAGTAACAAGTTTTCTTGAGGGTCCATGAGACTTTTTTAAAAAATCCCGTCCTTTCATTTCAATAATAATTTTAAAGTGTATACGTATTACCACTTATGAATACAAAACAGCTGCTTGGCAGTGATCAATCAAACAAGAAAAATATTTTAATAAAATATAATTTCAGTTGTTAAGTCATGATTTCTCAAACAGGGTCTTCAAGCCCCACTGAGGGACCCTCAAAGATTTCTTTCTTTTCCTGAAAGACACCTGCGCATGACTTGTGCTTATAAAACCATGTCCTGCACTACCATAGAATATTTTATGGACTCCTCAGTATTTTAAATTAATTCTTCAGATTCCAGATTGCACTTGTCTATTTTCACAAGCGTTAATGATCTTCAAACCCTACGTGTTACCAGATGTAAAAAATATCTAGTCATAAACTCTTGAGTTTGAATTGTATCATTGTTTGTTATGAAAAATTTTCTTTGACCAACCATTGGGAGCCGACATAAGTGTCCAAAGCAAGAGCAAGTATTTGCTCAAATGATTCTTAGTGAAGATGATACTTGTTCTTTTATGCATTTAATATTCATTTTACTCAGTTTTAACCAGGCCCCTGAGTTCTCCTTTATATATTTTTGTTCCTGGTTTACATACATTTTAATGAGTTCCATGAAGCGTGGTGTCGTAATATCTTTGTCCCTTTTATATGCCAGTACAGTGTGCTTTTATTTGATAAATAGCTTTTTTCAACCGACATTTTAATGCCACATTCACAAAAAATCAAGCAAAAATGCTAAATACAATTTGGTTTGTCTGTGAGGTAGGGTTTTATGAAGAGCTTTCCATCAGAAAAGCTCCATGGAAAAGATAATATATGAAAGCTGGGAAAATATAGATAATTACCTCACATCCTAATATTTACACAAGACAATGTAACTTTTTGCCAATTACAAACAGAAAAAAATCTTTTAAAAACAATATTATATCATCTCCTAAAGACTAATTCTCAATTTTATTAAGATTCAACAATAGAAATCCTTTCTGAAAATTAACCTAAAATTTCTCATTTGGAGCGACAGCTTATTTTGCTTGTATTCTGCTCCTAAATGTTACTATCTTTAATTATCTTTAATATAAAGGCTCTTAAGCTGCATGAAGACTAATTTTCCCCAATCTTGTCTTTCATGGACTATGGAGGAAAATGCCATGAGGTAAAAATGTTGCTATTTCTTTAAGCTCCTACTCATTTCTTTTTAATGTTTCTATCTAGCAAATCAAATAAGAAAATTTAACTTTTATAAATCTTGCCTGTGCCCATCCATGTCAGAGAGAAAATACAAATATGAACCATTTCAAAATCTTCTTGCATATTTAGGCCAAAGAGTATTGTAAAACTAAAGCTGTGGACTTCAATTAATCATTACAGTTTTATGGGTATACTGTTGTAGTGAATTAATGTGTTTCTCAGAAGAGAAAGAATAGAGGTGACCAGTGCTCATCTATAAATGGCAATGAGTAATGTGAAAACGAGAGCACAGATAATATACCTGTTAAGGGTTTCACAAATGTATAAACCACAAAAATGTTAGCTTCATAAACAAAGTAATCAAGAACATCTTTTAAACACTGTTGTCCTCCTAATTTTTTTTAGGTTTTACAAAATATATTACATACATAAGTAAAACCATAATGCAGACTTAAGTGCTTACTTAAAATGTATTTTTGGAATGAAACTGGGTCATTTGTAGAGACATGGCTGGACCTAAAGAGTGTCATACAGAGTGAAGTAAGTCAGAAAGAGAAAAGCAAATATCGTATAATAATGCACATATGTGGAATCTAGAAAAAATGGTATAGATCATCTTACATGCAAAGCAGAAATAGAGACACAGAGGTAGAGAACAAATGTATGGATACCAAGGGGGATTGACATGTATACATTACTGATACTATGTATGAAATAGACAACTGATGGGAACATACTGTATAGCACGGGGAACTCCACTTGATGCACTGTGGTGACCTAAATGGGAGCGAAGTCCAACGGGGAGGGGATATCTGTATGTGTGTGGCTGATTCATTTTGTTGTGCAGTGGAGGCTAACACAACATTCTAAAGCAACTATACTCCAATAAAAATATTTTTAATAAAATTAAATAAAATGTATTTTTGAAAAATTAAGAAACTTCATTTTTCCACATAGTGTTATATTTATGAATTCTTTTTTAAATTTTTTGAATTCCTATTTTTATTATTTGCACATTCCTATTTTTCCACAACTGTGTTTGAGTGTTAAGACTGAGTTTTTTCTTTTTTATGGACATTATAACATTAGCTTTAATAGTAATTAAAAATTAACAATAAAGTGTAAAAAGGAATCTAAAAATTCCTGCTATATAGAATGATGGCTACTAAAGACCATTTGTAGGTGACTTGGCATTGACAGAAAAGTATACAAGGGTGGATTTAGTCAGATGTTAAAATTCCTTTCTGGAACTCAGTCCTCTTGGCAAACATAAGTATTGTGTAACTCTTTATATCTTAATTGGAGAAAAATGCCTGCGTGAAAGGATAATTTTTACTTTTTATCTCTTCCAGCAGCATGTGCTGCTGTTTGACATGCCAAATGGAAAAATCAGAAAGAACTGAATTAAATATCTCATTATCCAACAGATTGAATAAATTATAAATAAGAAAAATAAATACAAAGAGAGGCTCAAATATAACCTTGACCATAATGCTTTGAAGGGTTGTAAGAATTTTCAATATGCCTTCTATTTTCATCCTCTTAAATATTTCAAAATATACTTAAGGTGTCATAGATAAATAAATAATTATGCTTCCATTTTAACTATAGCCTATCTTTTGAAAGCTGTTTATCACCAATTCCTGCTATTTTATATAATGGGCCTACCAACCTACAGAATGAATGACATCCAAACTGACCAGGACAGACTTAGGAAGCTAAGTACACACCAGTGCAAGAAGAGCAATTTGTCTAGTCATAGGATTTTTGTCTTCAAAATGCTTTACAGGCCTCGAGAAATTCTAACCACACCCCAAGAGGTAATTTGCTATTACTGACAATTTATGATAAAAAAAACTCTTGGCTATCTCTAATTTGCCCAAGGCCAAAGAAAGTCAGATTAAGGTTTTTGGCCTCAAGTTTTTAAGTCTGATTGATTATTTGGATTGCACTTTATTTTTTAACTTTAAGTTTTTTTATTATTTTAGGAATTTGGCATCATTTGTTACTGCAAACCTATACTTGTACTTGAGATTACACTTCTATTTTAAATTCCTATTTTAAATTCCTATTTTCATCACTAACAGCTCTTTATGCTTTTCTCCTCTTTTCTTCCCCAAGCTTTATTTTCTTCCAGAAAATTTAAAGAGTTGTATTAAAAAACTGCTTGGTCGTATTTCAATTAGTCAAAACTTGACACCGATAACAGTTGCAAGTGAAGAGTATTCTTCAAGCTCTGTGAACAGAAGAGTAGATAATTCAAACCTAGGTCCCCCTCAGAGCACAGTCAGAATACAGGAAGAGAGTTTTGCCTCTCAAAAGTGAGGAGCTATGGACAGAAGACAACATGTGACTTGAAATCCTGATCCTCCCTTTTTAAAGATACTACCTCTGAACTCTAGCTAGAGAAACAATGTAAAAGTAGAGGGAATTCAGTCTTTGTTCAACTTTGGGTTGGTGTTTGAAAGCCACAGACTCCTCTTCAGTACATTACTGGGCTGAAGTGTAGAGAAACCTTTGTAAATCAGTACTACTTATTTAAAAAATAATTTGTTGATTAATTCAAAAAATAATTTGCTGATTAATTCACAACATTTTATTTACTATCTTTTATGCCAGACCCTATTAAAAGCACTGGAATTATGGTAATAAATGATATGAACCTTTCCCTTAAAAAGCTCAGTCTAAGAGAGAAAGAGAGAGGAAAAAGGAAACAATAACAAAAAAACCCTCTAATAAACCTGTGCTAAGAGAATACAAGGGAAAAAATAATTACTTTTGTGGACAGTAAATATTTCAGACTGGAAAACTGGATCCCAGAGAACCAATGTTAATTAAATGCCTACTGTATTTCTTTCCTAGGAGTGCCTTAAATTATCAAAAATTTGGATGGCTTAAAACAACAGAAATTTACTCTCTCACAGTTCTTTGATCCAAAATCAGAGTTAGCCGGTAACAAGGTCCTACTGTATAGCACAGGGAACTACATTCAGTATCCTGTGATAAACCATAATGGAAAAGAATATTTTAAAAAAGAATGTATATATATGTATAATTGAATCACTTTGCTGTACAGCCAAAATTAACACAACATTGTAAGTCAACTATACATCAATTAAAACAAAAAGAGTTACCTGGGCTCTGCTCCCTCCAAACTCTCTCAGGAAGGAGCCCACCTTGCGTCTTCCAGCTTCTGCTAGCCCTAAGCATTCCTTGCTTTGTGGCAGCATAATTCCAATCCCAGCCTCTGTCTTTGCATGGCTGTCTTCCCTCTGTGTCTCTGTCTCTCCCCCTCTTCTTATAAGGACACCAGTCATATTGGACTTAGGGCTCACCTAACTGCATTATGACCCCATCTTAACTTAATGACATCTACAAAGACCTCATTCCCAAATAAGGTCACATGCACCAGTACAAGGGATTAGAACCTCAACAAAGCTTTTGGGGGGAAACAATTCAACACACGACACTAGATACTCATTAAAACATTAGGTACTTGTCCTCCCTCCTTGGTTTAAAAAATAATAGTGGTTTCATTCAAAAATCAGACAATAAAATAATTCATCAATTTTTTACAGTTTGCAGATCTATGTATATGAGCTTTTATACATACAGCTCTCATTATTTCATTATTATCTGTAGCACTTCCTATTCTGTCTTTAAATATGAAGAGGATTCTCTTTCTGAACAAGGAGAAAGATAAACTAGATTTAAGTAGCAATTAAAGATAGGGCTGGAAAAGAACAATGGCTCTCTAATACAGACTTATTGTGGCTATTGTGGGATGACTCTCACTGGTGATTTATTGAAATAGGTAAACTAAGGAAGTGAAATGATGAAATCTTGCCCACAGTCGAGAAAGGGTACTAAATGACCTCCTGGAGTAACTTCACTGGCAGTCATTTGAATACAACAAAAATCTAAAATTTTTGCGAACATAGTATGACACATAAGCAGGAATGCTTACATAGACTGACAGATTTTACCTTTAAAAGGTATTTACATATATAATGCACGTCCAACCTGAAAATATACTATTTTGTGATATTTGAGTTTCCTACAGTCTCTCAGAAGGTGCAAATGGTACATAGAAATATTTGCAGCGTTTTGTGTACTGTAGTTGACTATTATAAACTTATTGTACTCAGCAAATTCCAAACTATCTACTGGACACTGCAGAGAAACAAGACTTTTGCCATGACACCAAGGACCATATTATTACTATAATATGCTTTATTTATATAAATAGGGGCCTTAAGAGATTTCACCAGGATGAGAACTACAGGACAAGGGTGGATATTTCAGGAAAAGAGAATGACTAACTAATTCATTCAACCAATATATATTGAGAACCTGCTTTTTGCCAGGCCCTGGGAATTCAGCAGTGAACAAAATGTTCCAA
>NW_020185339.1:5156077-5367474 GCF_003031525.2 Neophocaena asiaeorientalis asiaeorientalis | reverse complement strand
CCCAGAGGTGTCATCAGAGAAAATACAGCATGCCCTGTTAAATTTGAATTTCAGGTAAACGACGAATACATTTGTAGTATAAGTATGTTCAGTACAATATTTGGGACACTTGAATAATTATACAATGAATAAGTTTTCAGTATAAGTAATGACAAGTAATAAGTTTTTAGTATGTCTGATACAATATTTAGGACACACATACTAAAAAGTGTTTTGTTGTTCATCTGAAATTCAAATTTAACTGGGTGCCTTGTATTTTTATTTGCTAACTCTGACAGTCCTAAGGTAGGGAGAAAGAAAATAAACATACAAAAAGTAGTATGCCATAGATGATAAATACTGGGAAGAAAAAGAAAGTAATGTTAGGAGAATTGGGGATGCTGCAAGAATACGGGGTCACCGTTACATTTATCAGAGAGAAGGTCCCTCCAAGAAGGAGATATTTGAGCAGAGACCTGAAGGAAGTGAGGGTGTGATCTACACCACTACCCGGGTGAAGAGCTTTCCTGGCTAAGGAGACAGTAAGTAAAAATCCCTGAGGTTGGAATACTGTAGGCTTCCCAGGGAACCAAGAGTCCTGTATGTTGGAACAGAGGGAGCAACGGGAAGGGCAAAATTTTTATTGCCCTTTCAGAATTTATTATGAGTCAGAACGAATTCTTTGGCATTACTCAAAATATGACACTAAGTAAGTTGTATGTCTGTCCATCTCTGTCTCTTTGTTCCTCTCTTTATCTCTGCCTCTCTACAAAGGCATGTGTGGGTGTGTGTCTATGTGTAAGACATATATATATACAGAGAGAGGGAGAGGCTCAACACAAAGTAATGTCTGCTACAAGGAAAAATAATGAGGAACTTAATCTGGGCCTTATTTACACTTGTGTTGTCAATTTTGATCATTTGCTTATTTAACTAAAGTGTTCTGCTTTCATTACAGTCATTAGCTTCCACCTATAAATAATAATGTATTCATATTCTGTAAGTATGTTATAGAGTTCCACACATTTAGCAGCAGAGACCAAGACACAGAGAGTATTGTTATTTAATGAAACCTCTCATCAAACCCTGTGGATTTACTAGCAGTTGGTTAACCTTCAAAATAACACCACATATTGGGATTCTAATGCCCAAATTTATTCATCTCATTCTTTGTTTTGAAAATTGGCCTCCATTAGACATTGTCACACTGCAAATTGACCCTTCTCTCCACATGGAGGTGGTCTCTGTGGCCCCAAAAGGTGGACTCAGCAGTGGCCCCCACTTTAAATACCAGGGATTTAAATAGCTCTCAATCCAAGGGACACTTGTACAGCATTTGTGTTCCTCTTCTGCCCCCATTCTTGTGTCTTAATCTCTGACTTGGTAGCTTTCCAATATTCCAGCCCCTAGAGGCCTGGAATATGACCTTTCTCTTGTTATTAACGCTTCTAAAATACACTTGTTTTCTAATCTCTGGCCTGGTTCTTGAGATCATTTTACTTACTGATACAATTTTCTGAGTAAAATATCAGAGTATTAATCATCCTTCACCCCTGAGTTTTGCTCACTCAGGAGCCAAAACATCCCAAATCAACTTCTCAACTCCCTTTCTTGACTTTTCACTTGGAATTTTGTCCTGCTATTGTCATGCTTCCTGACATAAGTCATGTTTTGCTTGATAGACTGACTTCCTCTGAGCACCAGCATGAGGATCTGTTCTTAGTGTGCTAACTCAATTCAGAATGTGATTCCAGAGGAAACTTACACAAGCCACTTAGATAGCCTCATCCACCAGAGGGCAGACAGCAGAAGCAAGAAGAACTACAATCCTTCAGGCTATGGAACAAAAACCACATTCACAGAAAGATAGACAATATGAAAAGGCAGAGGGCTATGTACCAGATGAAGGAACAAGATAAAACCCCAGAAAAACAACTAAATGAAGTGGAGATAGGAAACCTTCCAGAAAAAGAATTCAGAATAATGATTGATAGTGAAGATGATCCAGGACCTCGGAAAAAGAATGGAGGGGAAGATCAAGAAGATGCAAGAAATGTTTAACAAAGTCCTAGAAGAATTAAAGAACAAATACACAGAGATGAACAATACAATAACTGAAATGAAAACTACACTACAAGGAATCAATAGCAGAATAACTGAGGCAGAAGAACAGAGAAGTGACCTGGAAGGCAGAATGGTGGAATTCACTGCTGCGAAACAGAGTAAAGAAAAAAGAATGAAAACACAGCCTAAGAGACCTCTGAGACAATTTTAAACCCAACAACATTCACATTATAGGGGTCCCAGAGGGAGATGAGAGAGAGAAAGGACCCGAGAAAATATTTGAACAGATTACAGTCAGAAAGTTCCCTAATATGGGAAAGGAAGTAACCACCCAAGTCCAGGAAGCACAGCGAGTCCCATACAGGATAAACCCAAAGAGAGACATGCCAAGACACATAAATCAAATTGGCAAAAAATAAAGACAAAGAAAAATTATTGAAAGCAGCAAGCATATCAGAGCAGAAATAAATGAAATAGAAACAAAAAAAACAGTAGCAAAAATCAATAAAACTAAAAGCTGGTTCTTTGAGAACATAAACAAAATTGATAAACCATTAACCAGAATGATTAAGAAAAAGAGGGAGAGGACTCAAATCAATAAAATTAGAAATGAAAAAGGAGAAGTTACAACAGACACCACAGAAATACAAGGCATTCTGAGACTACTACAAGCAACTCTATGCCAATAAAATGGACAACCTGGAAGAAATGGACAAATTCTTCAAAAGATATAACCTTCCAAGACTGAACCAGGAACAAATAGAAAATATGAGCAGACCAATCACAAGTTATGAAATTGAAACTATGGTTAGAAATCTTCCAACAAACAAAAGTTCAGGACCACACGGCTTCACAGGTGAATTCTTTTAAACATTTAGAGAAGAGCTAACACCCATCCTTCTCAAACTCTTCCAAAATATAGCAGAGGGAGGAACGTTCCCAAACTCACTCTATGAGGCCACCATCACCCTGATCACAAAACCAGACAAAGATACTACAAAAAAAAATTACAGACCAGTATCACTGATGAATATAGATGCAAACATCCTCAACAAAATACTAGCAATCAGAATCCAACAGCACATTAAAAGGATCATACACCATAATTCAAGTGGGATTTATCCCAGGGATGCAAGGATTCTTCGACATATGCAAATCAATCAATGTGATACACCATATTAACAAATTGAAGAATAAAAACCATATGATCATCTCAATAGATGCAGAAAAAGCTTTTGACAAAATTCAACACCCATTTCTGATAAAAACTCTCCAGAAAGTGGGCATAGAGGGAACCTACCTCAACATAGTGAAGGCCATATAGGACAAACCCACAGCAAACATCATTCTCAATGGTGAAAAACTGAAAGCATTTCCTTTGAGATCAGGAATAAGACAAGGATGTCCACTCTCTCCACTGTTATTCAACATAGTTTTGGAAGACCTAGCCATGGCAATCAGAGAAGAAAAAGAAATAAACAGAATACAAATTGGAAAAGAAGAAGTAAAACTGTTAGTGTTTGCAGATGACATGATCCTATACCTTACATATATATACAATGGAATATTACTCAGCCATAAAAAAGGAACGAAATTGAGTCATTTGTTGAGACATGGATGAATCTGGAGACTGTCATACAGAGTGAAGTAAGTCAGAAAGAGAAAAAAACAAATATCGTATATTAATGCATGTATGTGGAACCTAGAAAAATGGTACAGATGAACCAGTTTGCAGGGCAAAAGTTGAGACACAGATGTAGAGAACAAACGTATGGACACCAAGGGGTGAAAGCCACAGGGGCTTGGGGATGGTGGTGTGCTGAATTGGGTGATTGGGATTGACATGTATACACTGATGTGTATAAAATTGATGACTAATCAGAACCTGCTGTATATAAAAATAAATAAAATGAAATTCAAAAATTAAGAAAAAACTAATACTAAACTTTCTTTGGGTTATTTGTATGGAAATATGTTATTATAAATGTTTCAGACATTACATGAAATTCCTCAAAGTCTTATATATTCTGGTATAATGTTATAAGTCATAATTCTAGTTATTACTTTAAAATGTATATCTCAGAAATAACTAAAAACAAACAAACAAAAAAAGAATGTGATTCCAGCGGCTGCTATCCCTGTCTGCCCTCATTGGATGTGGCAGGACCAGGACACTGGGGCATAAGCTAAGCCCGCCCCCCTTTGTGCCCAGTAATCGAACTGGTTGGATATTGCTCCTTGTTTCTTGCTTTCCAAAGTAAGAATAACACCAGCATTACTACATACTTTACTCTGAACTTCAAATCAAAAATGTTTTAAATATCTCACATCTCAAGGATCACGAATTAGAGACACCATATACATATTGTTCTGTAATTTCAGAACCAGGCATTAGAAGAGCCCTGTGTTTGCAGAAACTAGAACTTTAAAACATTTCTAATCCTACTCTTGCAAAAAAGATAACATGACTTTCTCCCTCTCAATTCATGCCATCTTTTGCTTCCTGGCCAAAATCATCAAGGCTTGTTGAATTTCATAATGAATTTCTCTTTTTGGTCTATGGACCCACTCTCTACCTTTTTTACATCTCTTTTGAGTTTTTCCACTTACACCCACTAGAACATTTCCTCTTTGTGCTAGCCCAAGCAGGCTTTTCTGTCTGCGTCAGGCCAACATCCAGCTCTTTCTTCCCAGCAAGTGTCTGTCTCTGAAGTCTGATGCAGAGCTTAGCCAGAGAACCTTTCCGCATGTAAGTAAACAGAGCCATGTTTAACTAGGTCTCGAGATGAAACACATAACTGTCGTTTTTGCTGTGGGGAAGTGCTTCTGATGCTTTAATATTTATGCTCTAGATCTAAAATATCTACTATTAGTTCTGTGAACCTAATCCCCAAGTCTTAGTTTCCTCATTTGTAAGATACTGGCTATGTGATCTCCAAGGTCACCTCCACCTCTGCGGTCTGTAATGCAATTATTCATCACATTCGGCAGAGCCTCTCCTCTTTATAAAACTCAAGTCTATGGAATCAGAGAGAACAAAAATGATCCCAGGCATGATTTTGCTATGTCAGGATTTCTACCTTCATAGTCATATACTCCTTTTTAGAAAACCATAAGAAGAGGTAAACTATGCAAATTAGAAATGAATATATATCTGATAATTATAAATCACAAATTATATCAGCTTTAAGAACAGAGAGATTACTAAAATTTCCTAAGAAGATGTACTGTGACATCTTATATATTGTTACCTTTTTATTTTCTGTCAATTCTTTACTGCTTTATTTGGAGGTGAGTTACATACACAGTTTTCAAGTTAAGCAGATCAGATGAAACATAATTGTGATTCCTATTCCTCTGTTTTTGCTTTCCATAGTGGATGCTTTAAGTGTGAAACATTCAGTGTGTCTATTTACAAGACTATTAAGTGTGAGGAATATTTGTATCATAAAACTCACACTCCAGGAATAGCTATACATTAATAATGTTTTAAAAACTTATTTGAAAGTGAACACTCAGCCAGTCACATTGTCTGGGAGGTCCCAAATAATTGGAATAGCTTTTTTTAAAAAAATTAATTGTAATTTCTTAATTTTCTGAATAAATGTGCATAGTTCACCAGTGGATTTGTCTTCTCCATTCTCTCACTTGCTGAATCTACCCTATCAATCAATTCCTGAGTCATTCTTGAGGCAGTGCAAATGTTTTATAGTCAGCCTCAACGCAGCAGTGCATAGGGTCTGGAATGTCTTACTAATATGCCCAGTAAGTTTTAGCCCTGCTTTTGTTGCCCAGCTCTAGCCACTGCATTGACTTACCGTAGAGTTTCTGCTTCAAGTTCCCGATAGACCTGAGCCCCTGTAGAAAAAGCCTTGGCCTCACTGGCTCTTGTCAGCCCCACCTCTAGAGAACAAGAAGCTGTTTATTCCCACAACACTACCGTGTTCCTTCCAGGAATGGGCTCCTCACCCAAAGGCGCAACACTGCCATCCAGCTATTTTGACCTTGAACTCGTTCTTCCACAACTGGCCCACAGTAATGCAACACCCACAGTAACCACACAGAGATTTGCCATTTTACGCAGGACAGCCCCATGGATAGGTCTGCTTTCTGGTTTCAGTGTTTTGTCCATATCTGTTTCCATTGCCTCTTGTCGGTGAAATAGCACTCTGACCCATTCTGACATTTCCAAATAGGAGGGGAAAGTACATAATTGTTTGAACCATTCATGAATAACTTGGACATTCAATGGGAAAGTAATCAAGACTGTTTATGAATATTCCTCTTTTAAAATAAAATGGTATTAAGCAAGGGATTGAGGTGGTCGACCATGCTGTATTTGCAAAGATAAATGAGATTTAGAAAAAGACATAAACTTTGACAAGAGCGTTATGTACTTTTTGCTTTTCAATCTGTTTTTGCTTTTCCTACATGTTGTTAGCTGAAGGGGACTTTTAAAAAGCTAGTTGAAAATAATGACACATCAAAATAAGCATTGGGCCATTCAACGTTATCACTTTAATCTTTCTGGCCCTTTTAGAAATAATATGCTCATTTTAAAAATTACATGCTTTCTTCTGGTAATTGTATGTAAATTTCAAATCATTAAAAAGTACTATCACGTTTTTTTTCTGGTTCATTTTCTGACATATTTCTGTACAAATGGGTATATTAGTAGGACTAGGACAAAATTTTTTAAAACTAAAATTGAGCATTGTATTCCTGGTTTTTAAAACTGTTGTATCCCATGAAAGAATTGTTTTCTAAGATTTCGATAAGCTATTCATAGAACCATCAAATTAAGCTTGCACTTTTTTTTTAACTCACTGACCACTGTGCAGTTCTAACTTAATGACCATCATTTGATGGGAAAAGCATGTTGACTGCAGAATCAGCCAGAGTTGGCAGCTAATTCTGGCTTCTCCACCTACCTCCACTCCACTCCTGGATCTTACCCCAGCTAGCCCACCAGTTCTCTCATCTCTAAATAGTCAGAATGTCAGTGTCTTTCTTATTTGAGGGTCATTGTGAGAACAAAAATAGACAATATATATAAAGCACTTAGTTCACTGCCTGACACACAGTAGGAGCTTAATAAAAAACTATTAAAAACTAACATTATATATATATGGAGTAATTGAGGCAGATGTTATAATGCAATGCTCGAATCTGTTCTAATTATACCCATGCCTTTATTAAAAGCCTTTCATGCTTTCCATTATCTTATCTAATAGTAATAAATTGTCTTTCACAGGTAGAACCCATGGCTACTTTTTAAGGGACAAACTATTCTGTAAGATTCTATTTTATGCCAGAATCACGTTTTTTCAGAATTATATATATTATTATATATAAAACCCATTATAAAATATAATTATATATTGCATAATTATGTAATCATACACACACACACATATATATACACATACCTCTACAGGGAAAGAGAGGGGAGTTATTTCCTGGTTTAGATTTTCACAAAGGTCTTATATGTATTGGCTTGCCCCAGATGCTAATGGATACTTAAACCACATGATACAACTTCACAGAGAGTCAACTGTACTCAATGCAATGTGATAAGTAAACTCAGCTATGTGAAGGGGTAGAATTAAAAAGTCATATGAATTAGAGACGTCCCTGGCAGTCCAGTGGTTAAGACTTCGCCTTCCAAGGCAGGGGGTACGGGTTCGAGCCCTGGTTGGGGAGTTATATCCCACATGTCTTGCGGCCAAAAAACCAAAACAGAAGCAATATTGTAACAAATTCAATAAAGACTTTAAAAATGGTCCACATCCAAAAGAAAAGAAAATAAAAAGAATGCAGAGATAATAAAAAAAAAATGTCACATGAATTAAAAGACTGCACAAGATCCACCTAAAAATTCTTTTCTGACAGGGGACTGATTTAGGCTACACCTCAGAATCCCCAGCACATTTAACACTTCTGATTTGGGGTATTTTTGGAATACCCTACAAAGTTTGGAGAAAAAAAGAAAGAATAGAAAATATTTAACACAAAATCACAGTGAAAAAAAAAATAAGACTAATATAGAAACTATTGTCATAAGCTGTAAAGAACATGAGAAGGATATTCCAACTGATTTTAACCTCTCCCTACAGCAGAGATTAATAGAGTGATAATTCTTATTTTGGTACCTAATCCATATTAAAAACAGTGATTTAAATAGCGCCTGTGGTGTATGGAGTATTAGATATATCAAAGGCCCTGAGTCCAGGGTATGAAAAGCTTAGAACTTTATAAGATGATTGGCATGTATTTGTGGGATTATTTTTTTAGAATGTGGAATGGGAAATTTTATCTAGCTGAATTTAAATTCCCACTAATACAGATTTTCATCTTCTTTAAATTGAGATCTGTATGTTATTTGAGTTAACTACCTAGATATATCAAATAAAATTAATGTATCAGAGTATGATAGTAGAAATGACATTTTCAGATATTTGAATTTGTTTTTAATTATAGCAGTGTCCTCTATCAGCTACAGAAACTGTGGAATATGTATGTATGTTATAAACATAAACATAAATAACCTTATCCTTTTGAAAGACCACAGTAATTTCAAAGAACTATTCGCTGTTGATATGCACGAAAATGAAACACACTAAAGTGATAAAACAGACTTTGGATCTTAAGGTTATAGTGACTGCTATTAACATTGAACAGATCCAGAGACATGAAAAATGGGCTGTCTGTACTCTTTGCCAACTCAGTGAGAATATCTTATAAACAAGATCATTACTTGTGTTTAGCTGATTGGTATGGATGAAGAGAACCTTAAATTCACTGTACAATATTTTTCTATTCCTCATATGTCAGTCATCGTTGCAAAAGTAAAACCTTCACTTCCTCAAAAATAAATCTCCTGCTGTTTCAATGAGATCGAGCATTTCAATAATACTCATTTTAAATTTAATATTATATTATTGGGTCCTACGGAAAAACAGACAGAGGGTTTAGTGTGTAGACGTTTACCCATTTATATAAAATCATTATATTTGGGCCAAAAAAGGGAGAATTCTGCAAATCAGTTGTTTCTTTTTATGTTGTACCAAACATCTTGAGACATCCGGATGTTTGACCATCACTAAACTTAATATGATTAAGCAAGCATTATATTTTTTATCTAAATGACTTGGCACCTAAGAGAAACAGATTTAATGATTATTTATTAACCTTCAATTCCAAGGAAAGTTAGATGATTTTCTACTGTGAAACAGAAAGAGAAGCCATTCACTACAATAAAAGCTGTTGCCTAAATCTGTATCTGAAAGAAAACATAATTGATGTCGGTAGATGTACGTATATTGATCTTTAAGACAAAACAAATCACAAAAAAGATGGTGAATTAAATATATGTAAGTTTCACAGGCTAAATTTCACAAGCGAAAACGATGAGAAAGATTTACTGGCTCCCACATCAGTGAGCAGCAAGGACACCAGGCAAGACTTAAACTCTGTTAAAGCCTTTGGGATCTTAACACAGCCACTCAGGCCTTCTGCTTGGGTACCACAGCTCCAGAGAGGCAACCTAGCAGCCATAAGGATGCTGTTAGACTAATCGAATCGGTCTCTTCCACTGTCAATACTTTGTCAAAATAGTCTAAGATGACAGATAGGTCAGGGAATTTAGGAGTCTTGCCAATGGGCATGAGATGAGAAAGTGTCAGGTTGTAGCTTTAAGATAAGAGCAGACCGAAGGGAAAGTGAATGCAACTAAATGGGGATTTGGAACCATGCTGCCAAGCTGCTTAGATAGTAGAGCTGTATATCTGGGCAGTGAGGAATCTGAGTGTGGTAGGAATGGAACTGACAAAGTTTGGGACTGAAACGATTAAAACATAAGAGAGATTGGAAGAGCTATGTATCATGTCAAAAGCAATCACTGTATGCATGTATATGTATATGTGTTTGTGCAAACCTGTACACATAACGTATGTGTACCTATCGCGTAACCTGTCGCATCCTCTTCCTCAACTCCCTCACTCCAACTCCCCTTCCAGGGAAGACCATATAGCTACAAACATTTTAAAGCCTGTGCATAAAATCTACAAAAAAAGAAAAAAGTATATTACTACATTTCTACCTATATGATGCAATATGGACCTTGTTATGCTTCACAAATTCACTTGTTGTCCAAGTTACATATGACGCCTACTCTCCTGTATCTGGTAACCGGTCCTGATTTCTCTCTTTATTCCGCAGTTCCTTCTCCCTATCAAATTATCAATTGCCTTCTGTAATTTGTTTCTCTGATGTAGCATATTCTCTGTCAATTCAAGTGCATCTGCCGGCTTTCCTTGGGAGGTTCTAAGATGACAAATGACTGCTTTATCATTTATTTCATCTCACTGTAAAGGAGTGTTTGTCATTATAAGCTTCTTATTTTCTTACACTATAGCTGGCTGATGGTGTGACCGTAAAACCTTAGTTTCGTTGTATCTCAATCGTCTCTACAAAATAGAAATAGTGTATCCATTGTCACTAAAATTTCTCTTACTGAAACTGTTGTGGCCAAGATGAATAGTGTAGTAAGCTGGGCCTCAAATATATTGGAATGCTGGTGGAGATTCAACATAGATCTGGTGGGGAGGGCAGATTCTGACCCTTCTGTAGACACTACCTAAGAGTGGAAGTCACATGGCTTTTTATCCAGACATGTATACTTTTTGGTTTATCAATATTCACAAAGGCTTATAAACCCATCTTCAGCTTAGTGGTCCACAAGAAGTAGCTTCAGTTAGCATCAGAGAATAGCAACCTCCCAGATATTGCAAGGAAATTTAATCTCTCATTTATCAGCGTAACAAATTTTTGTATACCTGCTCTATCCCAGCAGTACCATAGTGTAACTATGAACAGACATGGTTCCTAGCCTCAGGGAACTGACAGAACAGAGAAGTCAGACAATAAAAGAGGAGAAAATAACAAGCACCTTGTAAAAAAAAAAAAAACCATTTCTGCTGTGATAAGAGAATCACTGCTAGGGAATTCTGAGAAGACAAGTAAAATTGCACGTATAAGCACACACCTTAAAATAAGCTCAATGAAAGAAACAAATTGGTCAATGATAGAGAATAACTACTGGGTTATTATGGGAAGATGATAGCTTGAATATATCCCTGCTACCCTTGCTGCTACTGTATCTGACCCAAGCAGCTACCTAGGCTTCCTGTGTTGCCAGAGCCTTGAAAGAAAGAGCACTTGGGGGAATTTTTGCTTCATGAACCAAGGAAGAGGCAAGGACCAGTGGGGAAAGGCCTGAAGGGAGGCCCCAATGAATGTGGTAGATTCTGGTGAAAGTCTGGCCTGCGGGGTGGATGAGCAAAGGCTGCCTGCAAGAGTGGTCCTTGCTGGGTCTACCAGTCTCCCCAGGCCTTGAGCAGCTTCCGGGTGCAAGAAGGATTTTTTTAATCACGAAATAAAAAAAGCAAAAACCATGAAAGAAATGATTATTCAACATGACTGTACTAGGATAAAAACTTATATAAAAAAGAAACTTTAAAAAGTAAAAGGATAAGCCAGATGAAGAAAGTATATTTTTTTAAAAAATCAAATAGCCTAGAAGAAAAATGGCCTAAAGCATTTTATTCAGAGAAAATTAGAATGCCAATAAAAATATCAAAAGATATTAAAGCTCACTAGTAACTTCTGAAATACTAATTAATAGATACTGACCCCAATTAATCTTACACCAAGGTGGTAATAAAGATGTAGAAAGGTAAGACTCACAGACGTTATTGGTTGAAGTAGAAATTAGTACCACTACAGAGGAGAGCACCTTCAAAACACCTGGTAAACTTGAACATGCTCACAAGCCCTGATTCACTAGTTTTCCTACTAGATGAATGAATTCCCTAGTGAAACTCTGGCACACTTTTATAAGGACTTACATGCAAAGATGCTCAGATCAGCTCCCTTTGGGAGAGTGAAACATAGCAGCAACCTAATTATTCTTCACTACATAAATAAATTATTCTTCACTACATAAATGAACAAAGTGAACTTTGTTCACACGGTAGGATAGTGAACCAAAATGAAAACAAATGAATTTACATACATTGACCTGAATAAATTGCAATAAACAGGGTGATTTTGAAACACCAAGTTGAATTTTTTAAAAGTATTAAATGATTTGAACTTGTCAAAATGTATTCAACGTAAAAAATGCATTTATAAAAAAAGTTATATAAAAACGTTAAATGTAGAAAATAACATGTATTGTTCATAGAGATCCATATTTTATAAAATATAAAAACTGGACGTAGAGACTGTCATACAGAGTGAAGTAAGTCAGAAAGAGAAAAACAAATATCATATATTAATGCATATATGTGGAACCTGAAAACATTGGTATAGATGATGTTATTTACAAAGCAGAAATAGACAAACGTATGGATACCAAGAGGGAAAGGATGGGTGGGATGAACTGGGAGATTGGGATTGACGTACATACACTACTGATACAATGTATAAAATAGACAACTAATGAGAACCTACTGTGTAAGCACAGGGAACTCTACTCAGTGCTCTGTGGTGACCTAAATGGGAAGGAAATCCAAAAAAGAGGGGATATATGTATACATATAGCTGATTCACTTTGCTGTACAGTAGAAACCAACACAGCATTGTAAAGCAACTATACTCCAATAAAAATTTTAAAAAATTATGCATACATCTACCAATGTCAGGAAAGTGATTACAGCTGAGAAGGAAGGGGGGAACGGAATGGGACAGTCATTAGCTACATGTGTAACATTTGATACTGAATGAGAAAGCACCTTGACACAGAGATGTCAGCATGTCAGCATCTGTTTGTGCACGGAGGCGGACATCCTTTGTAATATTATTTTTATTTGATGAAATCACGATTATTGTGGGAGATTCACAGACACACCTCTTAATAAGAAGAAAAACCACAGTTTCTCAAGGAATAAGGTAGAGTTGAAACGTCAAATGTCATAGAGGTGAAGAGGACAGGAGCTTGGTGGTGTGCTTTGGGATCAGGTGTGAAAGAATCCAGAGCCACCACTTACCAGACCTGAATCTTTCAGATAGTTATTTAACCTCTTAAAGAATCGAAGTTTTCCTCTGTAAAGTGAAGATAATAATGGAATCTACTTCCATGGTATTATAGTGAAGCAAAATGTACTAATGTAGCATATATAAAACAGTCGGCACTGTGGCCAGAATAAATGGTCCATAAACGTTGACATAGTCCATTCATTCATCAAGATATTATTAAAATTCCCAGTCTAAACACATAATGTCATGAAGATATTATGAGGGCAAATGGAATGATATGGGAATTTAATAACAAGCATTAATTGAATATCCACTAGGCTCCAACACTTTCCATAATTTACCTGTAAGCCTCCAAATAACCAGGCAACAGCAACTCTTATCCTGTGTAAGGAGACCCAGGTCCTAAGAGGCTCAGTGTTTTGCCTAAATCTCCAAGCTCGTGAGAGCTGTGAGGTCCAGATTAGAGCCGACATCTGACTCCTAAACTCGTTTGTTTACAGTGATATTCAAACTGGGCTTCCATTGGCTATGGCAGCTTTAAAATGTTTGAGAACCATAATTCTACACTGTGTTACCTTTCTGCATACTAGTAGATACTTCCTAAGGCTCAAAGAAAGGCCAATATATACTTTGGTGTCAATATAATATTTCAATTATCATATACAGTATAATGCAGGTAAAGTTTAAGAACAAAACTGCTTAACCTTAAGCATGATTTTTTTACTGTTTTACATTGTGTATTATAGAATTTGGTATAGGTGAATTAGTTGACAATAGGTTACTGACTTAATATGAAATAAATATAGACATACATACACACACACATGAAAATAATGCAACAATGAACCTTATGTTTGAAAACCTTACACCAGTCTCTTCTCATTTTTAAATAAGTTTATATGTGGTGAAAATGCAGCTAACCATGTCCCATGTCCCAGGGCAGAAGCCTTCTTCAAGTGCTCCCTGTAGAGGCTACTAAAGTGTTATATCCTCTTTCCGTCAGTGGTGTGAACCTTTCTGAGGGCTCATGGTGGCATGGAAAGATCTGACCTAAGTCAGGGGAGCTGGGTCCCAGTTACACAACTACGATTCACCAGGAGGAGGTCTGTAACACACCAGGGAACCCTGAGCTTCACCTTTTCCAGGCTTCAGCTTTTCTTTTAATATAATGGAAGCATTGGCAAAAGCATGGAAGTAGTTTTCAAATGTATTTTAAGTCCTAGACCCCTTTGTTTACTTAAAATTTTAAGCCAAAGTCAAATATGTCAATTGCCTGGAAAGGGGACATTGAGAACTCTCCCCAAATTCTTGGACACATCTCCAGGAACACTTTGGAACAATCCAGAGATAAGTCAGAAAAAATTAGTGGACAAGATGAATTCTAAGGTTAAATTAATTAAGGAGAAAATTGTGGGCCCCAAAGTATGACCAACGTAGTTTGAATCTCAGATCCTCCACTTACTAGTTGTCTTACATTGAGCGAATTAACTAACTGGTATAAAACTAGTTCCCTGTAACCTACCTTATAGTGTTATTGTGAATATTGAATAAGATAATGCATGTGAAGCACTTAGAACAGTGCCTGGAACCTTAAAAAGAGATCAATAAAGTAACCTACTGATCAGTTTACCACCAACAACATCATCATCATTATTGTTATGAAATTAATCAAATGTATGAAAAAAAAACCTAGCAGTTGCCTGGCACAAGATGTGTGTGTATTACACCTCCATCATTTTCCTACTTTTATGCCAAGATATTGACTCTATATTAGGCTCTAGAAGCTGTTAGATTATATTAAAAGGTAATGATGAATGAGATAGCAACCTCAAAACACACTGATGAAAGTTATTTTCTGCAGATTAAAATGAATATTGAGCTAACGGTATTTTTGTGAGAAACTTTCCTCCATCCCCAGTAGTTTTGTATCTGCTTCTCTGGATATTTTAGTGGTTGAGACATTCCTGGCTACACAGGAATGTGAAATGTTCATTAAAAGAAGAGTCCTAGTCATTGCCTTGTAAAGATGATTCTGACAGCCTAGTTCTTTATGAACTATTTGTGTGTTAGCTTGTCCAGACTTTGGATGAGTTGGCCACTGAAGCAGAAAAATCACCACCAGGCTTGTCATATATCATTGATGCAATGTGCCTTTCTATGTGCCTGGCTGAGCAGCTTCCAGTGACGTTTGACATGGGGTTTTCTCCCAAGGCCACGGCATGCTGTGTGCAGCAAATCTGAGCTAAAAAACTAGTGTATGGCCGGGTGTTCTTGGTAGGCCTCCAGGCATTTCATGTTCATTTATAAAATGCCTTCTTTCTACTTCAAATTAATCTTATGTTCTTTCCAATCACCACTGTAATACTCTTTTGACTTTATTTTCTGACAAGCATGAAATAGCCTGATAGGATTGAACTGAAGTATAAAAAACCAGAGTTACTACAGTCAGAAATAAATGAAACGCCAAAAACCAACTCTGCAAATTTACCTTCACAGCTGTGTTAGTGCACAGCTCAGGCCGTTTCTAGTTTTAGGACTCTGCATTACCTCTACATTATGTCTTTGTGTTGAATGAAGTTGTAGGTATTATGTTTACAGAGCAGTTAACCTGTCTCCAAAATCTGTAACGCTCCTGGATGTTCTCTGACTTTCACTGCAAATGGAACTTCAGTGTTGGTTTATGGAAAAGCTACTAAAACAACAGAAGGACAGTTATCACAAGTCTCTTTATGAAAAGCATTAGCTTGTGGTAATTAATCTGAATAGGACATTTACTTTAGTTCATCTAAGCAAATCAATCTAAATTTTATTTTCTTCCTGGATATGTCATTTAATGCCCATTTAGGTTCAAATATTATATTTCTTTAAATCGTTAGTCCTAATGTGTGTTGTTGGGTGATCCATTCATTTAATAGGCATGTATTTGGCACCTCCTATGTGCCTGGCTTTTGGAATTCAGAGGCAAATGGCACAAAGTTTCTGTCCTCAGAGGGTTCCTAGTCTGATAAAGGAAGAAGAAAAGTAAACAAGAAATGTGTATGGTGCATCAAAGCCCAGTGGTAGTAATGTGTACCAGGCATAGGGGCGACAGAAGAGAATGGGAGTTCAAGGAAGGCTTCCTGGAGAAAGTGATCTCTGAGCCAGACAAAAAGGGGTAGGGACTTCCCTGGCGGTCCAGTGGTTAAGACCCCATGCTTCCACTGCAGGGAGCATGGGTTTGATCCCTGGTCAGGGAACTAAGATTCCGCCAAAAAAAAAAAAGGTAAAATGATGACAGGCAGTGATGGGAAGTTTGTTAACCAAAAGGATCCAAGTAAAATGGAATTGAATTAGGGAAACCGAACAATTTGTATGGGGCTTTATGTTTAAACAACACTTTTACGTATTCACCCACTCATTTCTTCCCTTGAGGTATGCAAACCAATATCTATCTTATTTTATAAGTTAGAAAACTGGCTCTCAGAGTTCGCACTCAGTGACTGTTACCTGAATGAGATGACTCAACAAATATTTATCGAGTGCATAGTACCTCTCTGTGCCTCAATTCTTTATCTGTAATATTAGCATAATAATCATACCTCTCTCTTAAGATTATTACGAGGAATAAATAATATGTGCTAGTAACATAGAACAGTGCTGGGCTCAAAATCAGTGTTATATAAGCCAGTTATTATTACTAGTAGCAGTAGTAGTAGAATGCCAGATACTGTCTTAAATGCTAATTGTGAACAAAAGCTAATTTTCATGGAGTTTACAGTGTAGCTAGAGCAGACAAATGGAGACAGTAAAAGGAAATGAAGTTGAAAGATTTGCTGGAGGAGGGAAAGGCACACATTGCATAGGAATTTATAAGTATGCTAAAAATGTAGAATTTTAAGCAAAAAAAGGATCTAACTTATGCTTTGAATGAATTACACATTGAATAGACTGAAGAAGGGCAAGGATGGAGAGAGTAGACCCGGTAGAAGATTATTCAGAAAATGGTGGCTTTGGGCCAGTAGTGGGGGGGGCTGAGTGATGAAGGGGCACAGAGAGAAGTGGTCAAAATCTGGATATATTTTGAGGGTTACCAGGCAGAATTCACTGATGGATTGGATACATGGTGTTCAAGAAAAGTAGATTCCAGAATTTTGGCCTAAGCAGGTAGATCAAAGCTGGCATTTCTTGAGATGGAGAAAGATTTATGAGGAAGACAACTGGCAGCAAAAATGGAGATTTTAATTTTAAACAAGTTAACACTAAATAAATTGATGAATATATGGTATTGCAAAAGACCAAGGGATTGACTTGGGTTAGGAAAGATGAATAGAAATAAAATGAAGAAAGATACTATGATGGCTTGAACATCCAAAGTGAGAGGTGGGAATAAGACTCAGAAACGAGAAAGACTGTTAGGCTCTGAATCAGGGAAGAATCGGGTAATGAGGATTAGAACTGGAAAGAAGTGATCAGCGCATGGACTGCTAGGGTGAACAATTTAAGCTACATTTACTAGTTGATTGGCAACAGTTAAAACTTTCAAAACAATTTGAGCTAAGGATCTTCATGCTTATCATATTATATTGAGCTAACCGTTTATGTGGTTTGCTCTCCCACTAGATTATAAATTCCCTGGTACACTGTTCACCTTTGTGTCATCACTGCCCAGCACAGTGCCTGGCACATAGTGTGTACTCAGTAATTGTGGAAGTAAATTGAAAAGAAATGGTTTGTGCCCATACAGAAATTCGAGTTGAGATTGTAGGTTTCCTGGGTCTGCTGTTGTATAAATTCAAACCACTCATGCTTGGGGTTGCTGAGAAAGTTCCAGATATCTGCTTAGCACCACAAAGAAGGGGAACCCTCACTTCCACATCCTGCAAACAACTCTTAGCATCCTGCTACTTCCTTATTTTGCCTCATACCAGAGTCAAGAGCAACATTTCATTGTGTCTCTTACATTTAATTTACTAAACTCCAGGTCAAATTGAACCCTGGTCTACTTGAAGAAAAATACACAGATGTAGTTTCTCCTTCCTTGTGCACGTTCATCTATCTTTACTCTAATTCACTCAAAACTCAGAGAAAAACGCATCTGTATCAAAATATTTGTATGGCATTGATTGTTCCCCATGCGATTACGCCAACAACAACAGTGTGAAAGCATGGGGCTGAAAATCATCTCTGTAGCTTGTCTTTTGTGGGTTTACACCCCAGTGAGGTAGGACAGATAGCCTAAGGTGTGTCTCTACATTTCTCTGAGATTTGTCTTTTCAGTAAGAGTGTATTTATTATACCTCCTGCTTGCTTTTAGTGACTGATAGATTTCTTGAAGGTAGAACAAGTTCTTTTTCACTTGAAAAAAAATTTATTTCTGTTGTAGTAAAACTGTTTCTTTAAAAATTTTTTAAAGATGTGAGACTAGACGTCATTTTAAGCTGGTACAAACTGTTCAAACTTTGATAACGATAAATCAGATTAGAAGTGTAGGATACCATTTTGTTTTCCGCTAGCCCCACTTACAGCCAAGTGCCCATCATTCCAAACTATCTGCCTCCATCTTTGTTCTTCTTCCTTCTTCCCTCTCCCCTACTATTCTGATCTCCCATAAGACCTCTCACACTTTCCTATCTTATCTGTCAACCCAGTGATCCCTCATAATTGAGTATTTGAGACCACTGGAGAAGCCTAAGCAGTGTTGGAGCTCATGAAAGTTATATTTGCTAGGTGTATGGTATACCTGCTCACAAGGATCTTCTAAACTCCTGAGAGACAAGATACATAAACAAACTTTATTAAGTGTGATTCATGCTTCAATAGATATTATCCAGAGGAGAGGGCTTTGACTTTTTCTGGGTCAGTCAAGGAATATTTCACTGCAAAGGTGATATTTAGCTGAATCTTCAGGGATGAGTGAGAGTTTGCCAATGAAGGAAGGCATTTTAGGTTAAAAAAAAAAAAAAAGCAATGTGATAAAGGGAATAGAGGAAGGCAATGATATGATCCATTTGGAGAAAAGAAGTTAGATGGGACTGGAAGGAAGAGTAGTCAAAGGTGAGGGACCAGATGCTGGCTGGGCAGATGTTAAAAGACTGTGAGCAGAGGCATGCCATCATCACATCGTAACAGTATGGAAGATGAATTAACATAGGTACTAAGTTCACATAAAAGTCTATGGCCATAGTCAGAGTGAGGTGGGACAGAGTCAAGGGGATTAAGAGGCTGGATGGAATCAAGAGAGTTACAGGAATCAGAATCCACATCAATTCATAACAAAGTGCAGGAGGGCAGGATGAGGGAGAAAGCAGAAGTAAAGGTTTTAATTCCCAGGTGCCATTAACCAAAATAGAGAATAAAAGATATTGGCTGGGGTTGAATCAGCGTGAGGAGCATTATATAGCTGATTCTGGAAGTGCTGAGTATAAGGATCCTGTGAGCTAAGCTGAGTGATATATTTGGGAGTCTAATAGGCAGAAAGGTTGAAGTCATAGGTGTGGATGCAGTGACTCAAGGTAGAACGCCCCTGAATGGGCCTGGTTCCTCTAAATTAGTCTAAGGGATGTCAGCCATACTTCTGAGAGATCTCAAATATATATTCCCTGGTTTACAAAATTCAAGTAAGATATTCTCATCCTTTAATGATGCATGAGACTGCCAGACAGTCCATTAGCCAGAGGTCGCTGATATCATCTAGCCACAAGGTTTAAACCTCTGAGGTCTTAGAAAGCAGTTTGCCAAGGGGCTGCAGAAATATACTTCTCCTTTTCTTATGAATACCCATAGGAGCTGGTATCACTATAAGATACTATGCAATCTAACTACCTCTGGAAAATCAAAATGCTCATAAAATAATGCTAAGATCTTGTCAAATAAGGCCTTACCCAGCCATATTCAAGGAGGAAAGCATTCCTTCTGACTTCTGAAAAATGGCCTATTTGCCTTCTCCAAAAGATAATGTCAAAACGTATCACAACTATTACTGTATATTTAATAACGATGGAAATTTTAACTTTCAAGGATCCTACTTAGAAATCAAAAAGCAGAACTTTCAAAGTTATGTTGCTTTTTTCTGTGTGTGTGTGTGTGTGTTGATTTTTTTTTAACCTCTTTATTGGAGTATAACAGCTTTACAATGGTGTGTTAGTTTCTGCTGTATAATAAAGTGAATCAGCTATACATATACATAAAAAACAAAAAAGGTGGGGAAAGGAGAAATTCCTCCCTCTTTCTTCTTACCCAGTTGCTTGAGCTGGGGCATCTATCTTCTGCCCTGGGCTTCCATGGTTCTCAGGCCTTGGGACTCCAACTGATTTACACCACCAGTTTTCCTGGGTCTCCAGCTTGCAGATGGCAGCTGGTGGATTTAAAAAAAAAAAAAAAAAATGTTACATTGCTAATTACTAAGTAGAGAAGACCCTTGTTTTCCTCACCTCCTTCAGGGTGAGACCAGAAGGTTAGTCACTTTAGTGTGTGTGTGTGTCTGTGTGTGTCTGTGTGTACATATGCACACCTGAAATCTGATAGATAGTCCATGATCTTTTAAAATTTGTTTTGCTTTCCCAAAAGTTTGTTTGGTTATGTTTTTACTTAATCTCTCTGGGCTTACGTTTCATCTTAGCCACCATTTAATAAGTTTCTTGGATGTGCCAAACGATAGGAGTTTTACATTCTTTATTTCATCTCCTCTTCTGTTACTTATATGAATGAGATATTAGCATGGAGTTTTTTTGTTTTTAGTTTTTTGGGGTTTTTAGTTTTTTGGAGTTTTTTTGTTTTTCGTTTTTTGGGTTTTTTTAGTTTTTCGGGGTTTTTTTTGTTTTTAGTTTTTTGGGGAACCCGCGTCCTCTGCATCGGCAGGCGGACTCTCAACCACTGCGCCACCAGGGAAGCCCCTAGCATGGAGTTTTATACATAAATCTGAATCTGCAAAAGGTTAACCAACTTGTCCAAGGTCACACATCCACAAAGACACACAGCAAGTGTCTGAAACTAAGTCTTTCTGACACAAAATCCCCCACTACGAGACACAAGGGATGAACTTGCCCAAAGAAAGAGACTACGTGAGGATACAGCCAGAAGGCACCATCTGCAAACCACGGAGAGAGGCCTCAGGAGAAGCCAAACCAGCAGATACCTTGATCTTAGACTTCTAGACTTCAGAATGATTTCCCAGAAGCTCTATGACCCTGTGACTTTGGTTACTGGATTACAGCCCAGGGATAAGCAAAGCTGACCTTCAGCAACATTACTGATCTCTCTTAGTAGTAATAATTATAAGGAGTTTATCTCAGAAATTCTATGTGAACAATCTTACTGTTTAAAAATAATGACGTTTTTTGGGCTTCCCTGGTGGCGCAGTGGTTGAGAGTCCGCCGGCTGATGCAGGGGACATGGGTTCTTGCCCAGATGTGGGAAGATCCCACATGTCGCAGAGCGGCTAGGCCCGTGAGCCATGGCCACTGAGCCTGTGCGTCCGGAGACTGTGCTCCGCAACGGAAGAGGCCACAACAGTGAGAGGCCCGCGTACCGCAAAAAAAAAAAAAAAGACTTTTTCAGAAGCAAGAACTACAATCCTGCAGTCTGTGGAACAAAAACCACATTCACAGAAAGATAGACAAGATGAAAAGGCAGAGGGCTATATACCAGTTGAAGGAGTAAGATAAAACCCCAGAAAAAAAACTAAATGAAGTGGAGATAGGCAACATTCCAGAAAAAGAATTCAGAATAATGATAGTGAAGATGATCGAGGACCTTGGAAAAAGAATGGAGGCAAAGATCGAGAAGATGCAAGAAATGTTTAACAAAGACCTAGAAGAATTAAAGAACAGAGATGAACAATACTATAACTGAAATGAAAACTACACTACAATGAATCAATAGCAGATTAACTGAGGCAGAAGAACGGAGAAGTGACCTGGAAGACAGAATGGTGGAATTCACTGCTGCGGAACAGAGTAAAGAAAAACGAATGAAAAGAAATGAAGACAGCCTAAGAGACCTCTGGGACAACATTAAACACAACAGCGTTCGCATTATAGGGGTCCCAGAAGGAGAAGAGAGAAAGAAAGGACCCGAGAAAATATTTGAAGAGATTACAGTCGAAAACTTCCCTAACATGGGAAAGGAAATAGCCCCCCAAGTCCAGGAAGCGCAGAGAGTCCCATACAGGATAAACCCAAGGAGAAACACGCTGAGACACATAGTAATCAAATTGGCAAAAATTAAAGACAAAGGAAAATTATTGAAAGCAGCAAGGGAAAACGACAAATAACGTACAAGGGAACTCCCATAAGGTTAACAGCTGACTTCTCAGCAGAAACTCTACAAGCCAGAAGGGAGTGGCATGATATACTTAAAGTGATGAAAGGGAAGTCTAAATGCTCCCACCAAAAGACACAGATTGACTGAATGGATACAAAAACAAGACCCATATATATGCTGTCTACAAGAGACCCACTTTAGACCTAAAGACACATACAGACTAAGAGTGAGGGGATCGAAAAAGATACTCCATGCAAATGGAAATCAAAAGAAAGCTGGAGTAGCTATACTCATATCAGATAAAATAGACATTAAAATAAAGAATGTTACAAGAGACAAGGAAGGACACTACATAATGATCAAGGGATCAATCCAAGAAGAAGATGTAACAATTATAAATGTATATGTACCCAACATAGGAGCACCTCAATACATAAGGCAACTGCTAACAACTATAAAAGAGGAAATCGACAGTAACACAATACTAGTGGGGGACTTTAAAACCCCACTTACACCGATGGACAGATCACCCAAAATGAAAATAAATAAGGAAACAGAAGGTTTAAATGATACAATAGACGAGATAGATTTAATTGATATTCATAGGACATTCCATCCAAAAACAGCAGATTACACTTTCTCCTCAAGTGCGCACGGAACATTCTCCAGGATAGATCACATCTTGGGTCACAAATCAAGCCTCAGTAAATTTAAGAAAATTGAAATCATATCAAGCATCTTTTCTGACCACAACGCTATGAGATTAGAAATGAATTACAGGGAAAAAAACATATAAAACACAAACACATGGAGGCTAAACAATACGCTACTAAATAACCAAGAGATCACTGAAGAAATCAAAGAGAAAATCAATAAATACCTAGAGACAAATGACAATGAAGACACGACAATCCAAAACCAATGGGATGCAGTAAAAGCAGTTCAAAGAGGGAAGTTTATAGCTGTACAAGCCTACCTCAAGAAACAAGAAAAATTTCAAGTAAACAATCTAAACTTACACCTAAAGAAACTAGAGGAAGAAGAACAAACAAAACCCAAATTTAGCAGAAGGAAAGAAATCATAAGGGGCAGAGCAGAAATAAATGAAATAGAAACAAAGAACACAATAGCAAAGATCAATAAAACTAAAAGCTGGTTCTTTGAGAAGATAAACAAAATTGATAAACTATTAGCGAGACTCATCAAGAGGGAGAGGACTCAAATCAATAAAATTAGAAATGAAAAAGGAGAAGTTACAAAAGACACCACAGAAATACAAAGCATCCTAAGAGACTACTAAAAGCAACTCTGTGCCAGTAAAATGGACAACCTGGAAGAAATGGACAAATACCTAGAAAAGTATAACCTTCCAAGACTAAACCAGGAAGAAACAGAAAATATGAGCAGACCAATCACAAGTAATGAAATTGAAACTGTGATGAGAAATCTTCAACAAACAAAAGTCCAAGACCACACGGCTTCACAGGTGAATTCTATCAAACATTTAGAGAAGAGCTAACACCCATCCTTCTCAAACTCTTCCAAAATATTGCAGAGGAAGGAACACTCCCAAACTCATTCTATGAGGCCACCATCACCCTGATCCCAAAACCAGACAAAGATACTACAAAAAAAGAAAATTACAGACCAATATCACTGATGAATACAGATGCAAAAATCATCAATAAAATACTAGCAAACAGAATCCAACAACATAATAAAACGGTCATACACCACGATCGAGTGGGATTTATCCAAGAGATGCAAGGATTCTTCAATATATGCAAATCAATCAATGTGATACACCATATTAACAAATTGAAGAATAAAAACCATATGATCATCTCAATAGATGCAGAAAAAGCTTTTGACAAAATTCAAAACCCATTTCTGATAAAAACTCCAGAAAGTGAGCATAGAGGGAACCTACCTCAACATAATAAAGGCCATATACGACAAGCCCACGGCAAACATCATTCTCAATGGTGAAAAACTGAAAGCATTTCCACTAAGATCAGGAAAAGACAAGGATGTTTACTCTCACCACTATTATTCAACATAGTTTTGGAAGACCTAGCCACGGCCATCAGAGAAGAAAAAGAAATAAAAGGAATACAAATTAGAAAAGAAGAAGTAAAACTGTCAGTGTTTGCAGATGACATGATCCTATACATATAGAATCCTAAAAATGCCACCAGAAAACTACTAGAGCTAATCAATTAATTTGGTAAGTTTCAGGATACAAAATTAATGCACAGAAATCTCTTGCATTCCTATACACTAATGATGAAAAATCTGAAAGAGAAATTATGGAAACACTCCCATTTACCATTGCAACAAAAAGAATAAAATACCTAGGAATAAACCTACCTAGGGAGACAAAAGACCTGTATGCAGAAAACTATAAGACACTGATGAAAGAAATGAAAGGTGATACCAACAGATGGAGAGATATACCATGTTCTTGGATTGGAAGAATCAATATTGTGAAAATGACTCTACTACCCAAAGCAATCTACAGATTCAATGCAATCCCTATCAAATTACCAATGGCATTTTTTATGGAACTAGAATAAATCATCTTATAATTTGTATGGAGACACAAAGACCCCGAATAGCCAAAGCAGTTTTGAGGGAAAAAAACGGAGCTGGAGGAATCAGACTCCCCGACTTCAGACTATACTACAAAGCTGCAGTAATCAAGACAATATGGTAGTGGCACAAATACAGAAACATAGATCAATGGAACAAGATAGAAAGCCCAGAGATTAAACCCACACACCTGTGGTCAACTACTCTATGACAAAGGAGACAAAGACATAAAATGGAGAAAAGACAGTCTCTTCAATAAGTGGTGCTGGGAAAACTGGACAGCTACATATAAAAGAATGAAATTAGAACACTCCCTAACACCATACACAAAAATAAACTCAAAATTTATTCGAGACCTAAATGTAAGACCAGACACTATAAAACACTTAGAGGAAAACATAGGAAGAACACTCTTTGACATAAATCACAGCAACATCTTTTTTGATCCACCTCCTAGAGTAATGGAAATAAAAACAAAAATAAACACATGGGACCTAATGAAACTTCAAAGCCTTTGCACAGCAAAGGAAACCATAAACAAGATGAAAAGACAACCCTCAGAATGGGAGAAAATATTTGCAAACGAATCAACGGACAAAGGATTAATCTCCAAAATATATAAACAGCTCATGCAGCTCAATATTAAAGAAACAAACAACCCAATCCAAAAATGGGCAGAAGACCTAAATAGACATTTCTCCAAAGGAGACATACAGATGACCAAGAAGCACATGAAAAGCAGCTCAACATCACTAACTATTAGAGAAATGCAAATCAAAACTACAGTGAGGTATCACCTCACACGAGTTAGAATGGGCATCCTCAGAAAATCTGCAAACAACAAATGCTGGAGAGGGTGTGGAGAAAAGGGAACCCTGTTGCACTGTTGGTGGGAATGTAAATTGATACAGCCACTATGGAGAACAGTATGGAGGTTCCTTAAAAAACTAAAAATAGAATTACCATGTGACCCAGCAATCGCACTACTGAGCATATACCCAGAGAAAACCATAACTCAAAAGGACACATGCACCCCAATGTTCATTGCAGCACTATTTACAATAGCCAGGACATGGAAGCAACCTAAATGCCCATTGACAGACGAATGGCTAAAGAAGATGTGGTACATATATACAATGGAATATTATTCAGCCATAAAAAGGAATGAAATTGAGTCATTTGTGGAGACGTGGATGGAGGTAGAGACTGTCATACAGCATGAAGTAAGTCAGAAAGAGAAAAACAAATATCGTATATTAACGCAGGTATGTGGAACCTAGAAAAATGGTACAGATCAACCGGTTTGCAGGGCAGAAGTTGAGACACAGATATAGAGAAAAAATGTATGGACACAAAGGGGGGAAAACCACGGTGGAGTGGGGATGGTGGTGTGCTGAATTGGGTGATTGGGATTGACATGTATACACTGATGTGTATAAAATTGATGACTAATAAGAGCCTGCAGTATAAAAAAACAAACAAACAAACAAAAAACAACTAATACCAAACTTTCTTTGGGTTATCTCTATGGAAATATGTTAATATAAATGTTTCAGACATTACATGAAATTTCTAAAATCTTGTATAATGTCATAATTCTAGTTATTACTTTAAAATGTATATCTCAGAAATAACTAAATTTCCTTGTCAACTGCATTATTATGAACTTTCATCACATCTTTAACCGTGGTCATTATTAAGTCTTTTGTCATTTACAGACAGTTCTGGGTGTACTCTGATGCCTTTGCAAAAATGTTCCTATATATGTGTTTCATCTTCAAGGAATTCATGGAAAAGACTCTGACAAGTACGGGTTTCTGGTAACTGAGTATAGTGCTGAACTGAATGAATAAGCATTTTCAGAACTCTGATGGAAAACTGATGAATTCATAAAAGTCCTAACAAAAGATCAAGATGAAAAGAAAATTAATTACATGGGACTGAGTGAACTGATGAGGATAATTATAATTTTTGTGACTTTCTGTTTGAATTAAAAATACAAATGCCCCCCAAAATAAATAAATAAGATTCATCCTGTTCAAGTGTAAAAAACAGAACTCAATCTAAGATGCAAACTATCATATACAGGATGGATAAACAACAAGGTCCTACTGTATAGCACAAGGAGCTCTATCCAATATCCTGTGATAAACCATGATGCAAAAGAATGTGAATAAGAATATATATGTGTACAACTGAATCACTTTGCTGTACAGCAGAAATTAACACAACATTGTAAATCAGCTATATTTCAATAAAATTTAAAAAAAAAAAGAACTTGAGACAGCAAATATCAATAGAAAAGAATACAAGAAGACTGCCAGAGTGAAAAATAATTAAAAATTTTAATAATAGCTACCCAGGATTTGTTGTTTTGGTGTATTATTCTGGGCTATTGTCATTGGGAAATAGTTCATGTTTATAATATATTACAATGTTATGTGATAGGTTATTATCAAAAATATTGTGTTGACATCATTCAATGAAGTCAAAATAAATTTTTTGTAGTTTGGTCTATTCCACTATAAAATATTCATCTCCAAAGGTACCTCAAACTATGAAGAGTTCTTTTTTAAAGTTTAATAGAGATGTATTGAGAAACTACAGAAAACGTATAAATAAGGAGTTACAGTGCTTACAAAACTGAGTAGGAGACCATACTTGCGCTCTAGGAATTTGCAAACTAGCTGTGGAGTAGGATTTTAAAAGACACAATATGCAATATATACAATGTAAATGGCATGTTCCCTAATAGTTACAAAGTGCTAAGTTATGACCTCTCAAAGAAAAGAGGGATCATAAGCCAGTATGATTGGGAAATAATAGTGAAGATGCAGAGCTCACTGTTTTTTTTAAGTGGTGGCTTTATTTTGCATACTGACTGGTTGGTAAGCTTTTAATAGAGATCTCTTTGTTCATTAAACAATTATTAATTTAGCACTCTAGGCGGGCTTCCCTGGTGGCGCAGTGGTTGGGAGTCCGCCTGCCAGTTCAGGGGACGTGGGTTCGTGCCCCGGTCCGGGAAGATCCCACATGCCACCCAGCGGCTGGGCCCGTGAGCCATGGCCGCTGGGCCTGCGCGTCCGGAGCCTGTGCTCCGCAACGGGAGAGGCCACAACGGTGAGAGGCCCGCGTACCGCAAATGGGAAAAAAAAAAAAAAAAAATTAGCACTCTATTATGCACTTTTTCTAAGGCTAGGCAGAGTGATTGAATAAAGCTGACTAGATCCCAGCTCTCATTCATTCTAGTAAACAAATTCTGATATCGATAAATTCTTTACAACAATAAAATAGGATAATATCACAGTGAATGAGTTGGCTAAAAGAGGGGAGAAAAGGGCCTTTTTTTCAAGGTAGGACTTTCTGGAAATATGTCTCAATAAATGATAAGTGAGTAACCTGAATATTAAAATAGATTTTAATAAAATATTGAGTAACTATTTGGCATGAGCCCAGAAAGGATTCAGGCTTAGCCATTGAACACACATGCACTTTAGAAGCAAATGGCTTTGCCTTCAAGATCTAGCTCTTCTGCTTTCTAATTGTTAGCATTGGCCAACTTTCCTATTTCTGCAAGCCTCACTTTCCACATCTTTATGCAAACATAACAATGATGCCTACCTTACAATTTGTAATGAGTACTAATAGGCATAATGTATTGTAAAAGGCTTAGCCAAGTGTTTGGCACTAATAAAAGTGACCATTTTAGAGCATTTGGGGGAATACAGTTTAGTCCAGCTTGACTGTAACATATGAGGAGGAGTAAGGGAAGATAAATCTACAAATATAATTGAAACCAGAATAAGCAGAATGTGCAACACCAGCCTATTCCTTAAGCTGGAAAGAATCGTGAAATGTTTTTTGAGCAGGGAAGTGAGGTCTCAGTGCTAGGCTTTTGAAAGATTGATAGATCAGTTGTTTACAGAATATTTTGGATACTGGAAATACAGAAGTAGAAAATCAGTTAAGAAGCAGTTTAATTACTCCCACAATAGAGACCAAAGCAAGAGAAAGTATTGCAGACATTACAGAAGTCAAGTTGACAGGACTTTGTGACTAAGTGAATGAGTACAGGTGTCAAGGCTGGGGGCCTGAGAGAATAACTGAACAGAGATGGCAATGAAAGGACCCAGTTTGAGTCAGAAGAAGATGACTCAGCTGTGGGCACACTGGTTTGAGATTCCAAAAGATACCCAGCCAGCAATGGAAAATGTAGAACAAAAATAAAGGGGAAAGCACTAGTTAGAAATGTAGGTTAGAGTATCATCAACATTCAGATTGTAGCTGAAGCCCTGAATGCTGGCAGGATAGCTCTGCCAAGAGAGAATGGAGATAAAAGAAAAGGATGGTAAGGGCATAGTCCCAATGTCTGAATATTTTTCACTAAAGAAACTAGAAGAATGAGTCTGGGAATGAGACGGGGAAGGGAGGGATCCATATGAACAAAGGACAGCCAGTAGACACAATGAGCAGATTCTACATGTCAATTGCTGTATGTAACTAATACCTAAATAATGAACTTAAACACTTTTATTCAGATATTTAGTTTATAGGATGCCAAAAAAGCTAATTTAAAAATTGTTGGTAATGCTTTTCACTCATCATGAAAATGATGTAAAATTCTTGAGCTTTGTCTTTTTTCTTGTATATATCTAATTTATTTACAAAGTCCTCATACAGAGGTCTTTTTTAAAATGTTCCATTTCTAAAATATAGAAGCACTTCTTAAGGAAATTGTGAAATATTCAGACTTAGCTGAATAGCTACCTAGAAAATAAGTCCTGTCAACAGCATGAAAAAAGTTTCCTTTGACGTAATAGCTAAAGGTGATGAAATTATTTCCTCATTAAATGACTCAATTCCCAGGGTGGCATTAGGAATGCATAATATATGAGGTGTTATCACAAAAGCCTTTTTTTTTTTTTTTTTTACTGCTACACCTCTCCCCTTGCTTTAATTATGATAGAAACAAGGTATAAACAAAATCAGCAAGTATAAATTAAAATGATATAGATTGTTTCATATCACTAGTTGTTCACCCCCATATTTCACATTGTGTTGTACAGACCAGAATTCAAGTTAATAGGGGAAAAAAGTTTTTCTCCTTCAAACAGGCAGACTTATTTACATAAATGAAATTATGAATGAAATTTAAAAAATAGAACTGATATAAAATATTGAAATACATGCTATGACCAAGTATATGTTAATAAACCTGAAAATGTCAATTAAATAAATATGTGGAAAACTAAAAATGATCAAAATTAACTCAAGAAATATATAACATAAATAGAGCAATAAACCAGATGAAGTTATTATTATTGTCAAAGAATTCCAGAGCCAAGAGAGTTTACCAATTGAATTTTTACATTCAAGTAATAACGTATTATATTATTTTCTATAATATAGAAAGAGTAAAATAGTTATCCATCGTTATTCTTGATTTCAAAATTTGATCAACATGAATAAACATACAACAAAAATGCATGAAACCTCAGCTATTAACAAAGTAGGATACAAATTTACTAACAAGTAACCAGTAATACATTAAAGGTGTAATCCATTATGATGAAGATAGGTTTGTTTCAAAAAAAATTAAGTTAATTAAATCAGTGAATTTGATAAAATTTTACATTCTCATTAGAAGTATTATCGTTAAAATCAGAAACGCGGCATGCTTATTCCCTCCATTATTTTAGAATAAGCTAGATTGTCATTCTCTAAAGAGCACATGCTTGTCTTCATAGACGAGTCCCAGAGAATTATCTAAAAACCTATTAGATATTCTTAAAGACTTTAGCTACAGGAATTTAGGTATAATATAAACACCTGAAAAACAGCAACTTGAATTTGTATCACCAGTGAGTAGTTACAAGACAGAAATAATTACCAACTAGGAAAAAATTAAAATGTATCCAGAAATAAGCCTTAAAAATTTGTGGCAACTATGTCAAGGAAACTATAAAGCTTTATTTAGAGATAAAAAAGGAAAAAAATTAGATAGGAAGATGTACTAGATGGGCTCCTGGATGGGAAACGTAAATATTGTAAAAATATGAATTCTTTCTAACTAAATTTAGAGATCTAATGCAATCTTTGGTAATATGTCATTGGAATATTTTTGAGAATTTGATACATGGTTCTAACATTCATCTGGAATAATAAGATAGAAGAATGACTACAATCAAATGGCATCACTTTTTTTGTGTACGATAAGAACTAATGATTTTCTTAGAGAGCAAAAATGAAGACATGCACCAAGTTGATAACAATACTAATATCTTGAGGGCGGGATTAAAAGAACTTGATGGAAGGGGGAGGCTTTTTTTTTTCTTTGTTTCTATATTTTTTTTAGTGGGAATGATTTTCACTTTCTTCTGACTGTAATTTGCAATTTTTAAAAGATCCTATTAAAACAATAAAAAATGATCCTATTAAAACAAAAAAAAGGAAGTATTTTAAATGAATATAATGAATGTTTAGTATGTTTAATATATAAAGATATATTTCATTTCAATAATAATGCTAAATTATTCTAGTAGAAACTTTAATATTACTAGATAATTGGCAAAAGAAGAAATTTCCTTGAAAGTTCACTATCATTAGTAAGTAACAAAATAAATTTAAAACAAAGTAGAGATACCATATTTATCTTTTTGATTTTGTGGTTTAAAATGTTAATATTTATGACTGATAAGGTAGAGTGACAGAGGCCCTCCCAGACTCTTCTTGTAGGAATGTAAATGGGTCAGCAGAAATCTTGCCTGTGAGATCACAATGGATTTTGATTTTCCAGCTCACATATTTGCGGATTTTTTTTTAACTCCTACAGTATTTACACATTTAAATAGTACGATATTAACATATTCTACACTATTTACCTATTACTTTTATAATCAGAAAAATAAAAAGCATTTTTTAAAAAATCAATAAAGTTGTTTAATGTAAATTCAGCAATTAGGATTTTTTAATATGGATTTTAATATTTTAATTAGGATTTCTTAAATCACTGCTTTTCTTAATTTATTTGTGAGTGACAGACATGGGTATGGCCTCAATTCCTCTCCCCAGTAAGTTCATTCATAATATTCTAGTAACTGAAATGAAAATACACAAATTTCTTCTCATAGGGATGCTGGGTGATAGGTATAGTAATAAATGTAATAATATTAGTAGTAGTCAAAATATTTAACATTACCATGTGCTGGGTACTGTGTTAAGCTCTTCAGAGGTATGAACACAGTTAATCACCAAACCCTATATGGTGGGTATTATTGCTTTACCAATTTACAGATAAAAAACTAAGTGTCAGAAAAGTTACGTAAATGTGCAGGACAGCACTGTGACTCCAAAGATGGGATGCCAGGATCTTATGCCCTGCTAGACTGCTTGCTTGGGATTTTTTTTGAGAGGTCATGTAACTTACTTGAGCCAAAATGTTCTCAACTCCGCTGTAAAATGAAAATAATAACACTTGGCAGTGTTGTGAAACCAAATGATGTGATATATATGAAAGTGCTCTGAGCAGCAAATTCTGTAAATTTAAAACATGACTGTAGAAAAAATGGAGTTTAGTTTAAGTATTTAGATAACGGTTCCTTTCTAAAAAGTATCTTTCTTAGTGTCATCAATTATTTTTCCCTGTTCTTTTAAAAAAAATCTATGCTATTTTGTAGGAGAAATTGTTGTTCTTTGTTGAGTACAATGTCTGAAGCATTGTTCACCCAGTGTTGCTAGTTAGAATTTTACTACAGACCAACCAATCCCAACTACAGAAGCTGTCTTTGTGTATAAGACTTTAGATGCAGCAAATAATAATAATGTATCTATAGCAAGTTTTCCAGTATATATTACTACTGCCAAAGGGCCCTGATAAGTTGTGAGAGAAAAGAAATTAACTATTTGTGATTAAAGATGTAGTGAACACTTTACAGACAAGTATTTTTTCTGACCTTAATTAAATTTTGGTTGACTTACATTCTATTTATGATACCTCATTGCCCCCTAATTTCATCTGGGTAAAATGTTCTTCTTGTTGTCTCCTTTTGACTTCTGCTCCATTTTACAAGAAGTGACTAAAATTTTAAAACCTTTTTTTTTTTCCATTTATGACAACAAGATTGAAGGAAGACTGCCATGAGTACAGAGTCCTACACAAGAAATAGAGATCTAGGTCAATTTTTCCAATGGGGAAAACAAAAGTGGGCTGACCTCCAATATTACCTCCTGCCTTTTCTCTGTGATAAGGTACAGTAAGAACCAGAAATGAACTTGAAAACAAGAAGTAGCCTCCTTTAGTTCCGTAGCAACCTATGAATAAAGACTTCAGAAATCTATCCTTCTCTAAAATAAAGATTTTATGGGGTTTAGATCTTATTTTCCTTTGAGTAGTTGGAGACTCTAATCACTTTAAATCATAGGAATCTGTGGAAATCTAGAAAATATTTTATTGTGAATTCAGGTATAATACATTTATACTTCAATTCTAAAGCTAATTATTGATATCAGAAGTTTGCTTCTTAAACACTGATTAATAAAATGGATTTTTAATTTTATAAACCTTAATGCTTGATTTAGCAGTGTGGTTTAACCAGTATTTATAGATACAGATATCAAAAAAGAGCTTTAGGGGCTTCCCTGGTGGCACAGTGGTTGAGAGTCCGCCTGCCAATGCAGGGGACACGGGTTTGTGCCCTGGTCCAGGAAGATCCCACATGCTGCGGAGCGGCTGGGCCCGTGAGCCACGGCCGCTGAGCCTGCTCGTCTGGAGCCTGTGCTCCGCAACGGGAGAGGCCACAACAGTGAGAGGCCCAGCTTTAAACGTGTATGCACTTGAAAATAAAGTATAAATAGAAGAGCACAGAGAAATTTGCTAGTTATTGGTTCTTAAATAATAAAGCTAACAATTGTTAAATTCTTACCAAGTGCCAGATGACTTAGTTATCACAAGTATTATTCCCTTTAATGCTCACAAAAATTTTATAAATAATTAGCATTTTTAAGTCAAATGATTAAGTGACCTGCCCATGGACATGCAAAGATAAAGTGATGAAGTTGGACTACACTCCCATTGGTCTAACTCTACAAAGAGTACTCCTTACCACTCATCCAGACTATGGGTACTTTACTTACTTGTTTTTTAAAATAGTCACTATAGTGTAGCGATCAAATATAAGAATATTGTGAATTTAAATCCTCCTCTCTTAAAATTAAAAAATACTAGTCTCACTGCAAAGAAAATCCTGAGGTGACTCCATGGTCTACAGTAGTATTCCTAACAAAATTTGGGATAGGAGGCTGTGGAGCAAAGAAGGGAAAACCTTTAGAGGAATATATAAGAATCCAAGAGGGCTGTTTTTATACTATGCTCACCCCACCTCCCAATTCCAGTATTTCTCCCTATTCTTTTCATGCCTTACGTATGTACGTACCATTTCAAATACTCTTCCTCTTCCTGGAACATGCTTTCTGCTTCTACCCTACTTCACGGCTAAGTTTATCCTGCAGGTCTCCACTCACATGTTACCTTCCCCAGGAAGCCTACCTGTTCAGTTAGGGTGTCCTTCCTCGTGCTCATAGCACCCTGTCCTCTTTCCTATCATATCACGTCCCTCTCTCTCTCCCTTTCCCTCTAACACACACACAGTATTTTAATCCTTTATTTATACGTTTGTCCATCTAGTCCATCATATCCTTCCAAGCAGAGACAATGAGTTTTTCATTCATCTTACTGTAGTAATAAATTTTAAAAATAAAAGACAACTATTATTTTTATCCCAAGTGAGTACCACAACGCCTGCCAGAGACTCAACACTCAAAACGTATTTGTTGAGTGAACAAATATATTTCAAGGCACCTCCCAGTTTTCAATGTATTTTCTCATGTGTTCCCCCATTTAATTTTCATGTTACACCTCTGTGCTGAGTGTAATATTCTTATTTTTAAATAACGAGAAACCCAGAATGCAGAAAAGTTAAGAAACATGTCCAAGGTCACAAGTGCTACAACAAAACAAAACTGAAACTGAAGCTTATGTCTTTGGACTCTGTCCATTAGGGTTTGCCTTACAACTAAGACAAGAAATCAGTCTCCTAGGAAAGTACGAGGTATAGTTCTGGCATACCAAATTTCACTCCCTGAAAAACTTTACTACATTGAAGTGGTAGCATGCCACAGAAATTTTTAACTGTACATTTCAAGCTTAATGGACAAAATAAGAGTTTTCTTCAATTCAGTAACTGTTTATTACAGAGCATAGAGTCAGTAAATAACAGAGACAATCTCTGCCCTTCATGGAACTAAAAGTTTAGTTGAAAGGATTAGAGAAAAATGCAAATAATTTTAACTCAAGGCAAGAAAGAGATGCTACAAGAGAGTCAGTAGTTCATTGGACAAATTAAATAACTAATTCTATGTGCCAAGCTTCATGCAATGGGTTAGATATATGAAGATTTTAAAATGGGATTGTGGGCTCCCAAAAGAAAGCGATATCCAGTGGGTTGAATTAAGCACAGAGTCATGTGACGGGGACAGTGATGGTGGTGGTGGGATGAATTGGGAGATTGGGATTGACATATATATGCTAATATGTATACAAATAGATAACTAATAAGAACCTGCTGTATAAAATAAATAAATAAAATTCAAAAACTAAATAAAATTTTTTTAAAAAACAGAAAAAAAAGTTCTTCCCTCCCCTTTAAAAAAAAAAATAGAACAGTCATAGAAGTTGTAGAAACTGAGGGGAAGCTGAGAGAGCCGGTTGACTTTCAAAGAATAAGGATAAAGGTGGTCATTCTGGGAGCTATGGAGACATTAGACAAAAGCTACAAGATAGAAACATGTGGGGCATGTTTTGGAGAGAACTAGTTTGATTAGAGTGTTAAAGGGGGAAAATGGGTGAAAAAGAATGAGTGTCAGGACCTTATATGCCAGACTAAGGAATTAATTCATAATTTGATAAGTAATGGTGATCCAATGAAAATTTTGAGCAGCAGAATGACATCACTCGAGGTGGGATTTGTAAAGATTTATCTACCTGGTGTATGTAGGATGCAGCAAGAAACTGAAGTTTTCAAAGCTAAGGATGATAGAGCAGCGTCATTTAGTCACACCATTATAGTACAGAAAATATTTAGGTGATCTAAAATGAACACATTCTTTTATTCCCTGAAAATAGATGAAACAATTTTAAGAGCGTCCCCACTGATGAGTTTTCATACTAAAAAAGCCTATCAGGGCGAGAGATTGCAACTCAGTACAGTTAAATTAGATTTGTTATTTCTTGGAACGAAACTCCCTTTGGTAGTTGTAGAGAAGTTCTATTGCAGATTTAAAAAGAAAAAGAAGAACATGAAGCACACAGCAATTTTTCATAGTTATTACAGGTGACATCTAAACTGGCAGGGTGCAGACAAAGAAAGGGCATGTAAATTAGACTAATAAAAGGGTTTCTTTAGACTCATCCATGAATACCAACAGAAGTATGTAAAGAGATAATGAGGGGCTTCCCTGGTGGCGCAGTGGTTGAGGGTCCGCCTGCTGATGCAGGGGACATAGGTTCGTGCCCCGGTCCGGGAGGATCCCACATGCCGTGGAGCGGCTGGGCCCGTGAGCCATGGCCGCTGAGGTCAACCCAAAAAAAAAAAAAAAAAAAAAAAAGAAGAGATAATGAACTTGTCTAGGGTAACTACTGATAAATGAGCAAGCCCAGATTATCTTTCAGTTCCAAACTGTATTTCACAGGAAGGTCAAGTCACTTTTGATTATTATTTTCAAAAGGAGTCATTTTTAGGATATTTGTGTTTCACATATAAGTTAGCCAAAATATTTTATGTATTATTATTTTAATTGTATTAATATGTATTACTAAATATGACTTTAACAACTGACATCCCAACATGCCTTAGAGATTTAATGATGCTTTTATCAAATAGAATAAGAAGATACTTGTCCTAGTGCTACACCATTGAAACGTGCACTTACGGACATTTAATAAATAGTTCTTTCATGATAGAGATTTTATACTCAAGAGATATGGCTTACAAACTATATTGTATTAGGTAGCCCCAAAACTCTCTGTGTTATAAATGCCATGAGATGATCTGCAAAAGAAAGAAATTTTCTCTTGTCAATTACATTTTGGAAATTTGCATGTCTCTTTCTTTGGAGATACAAACTACACATTAGCATAGTAAAGTCTGATATATCCTGCCTAAATATAAAACCTATTTAACTGTATTCAACCCAGTGCTTTCCAATCTTATGTGATAAATATAATCTATTTTCCTTTCGTATCTATTCATATTCCATGCTGACCTTAGGAAATATTGCCAGTGAACAAAGAAGACAGCATTACATATTTGGAAAATGTGAACTTTTAATGAAAGATCTGCTCACCACTAACGTTACTTCCCAAAAAAGCTACTGGCATTCTGGTCTGAGTCAACCCATGGGGTGCTCAAATTTATCATAGGTGCTCATGGGGTCCCCATAGTCCTATTTAGCCCTGCCTCAAAAATGAGACATTAGGGGCTTCCCTGGTGGCATGGTGGTTGAGAGTCTGCCTGCCAATGCAGGGGACACGGGTTAGTGCCCCAGTCTGGGAAGATCCCACATGCCACTGAGCAGCTGGGCCTGTGAGCCATGGCCGCTGAGCCTGCCGCGTCCGGAGCCTGTGCTCCGCAACGGGAGAGGCCACAACAGTGAGAGGCCCACGTAACGCAAAAAAAAAAAAAAAAAGAAAAGACATTATCTCTGATGATTTTGTCTCCCCAACTCTGTTGCCTCCATCCATTCATTTGATCAATGTTTTCTATGTTCTGACTCCACGACAGGGAGCATGATATATTCTGGAGATAAATGGTATACAGACCCCATGGCCCTCACCTTCACTAAAATAGTGGAAGAAAGAGACAAGAAAAGAGCCTGATATGTTTCTAAGGAAAATACCTGCACTGTGGGAACACAAATGAGGAGCATCCATACCGCTTTAGTGGATTGAGTGCTGAGAATAAACTGAAATCTGAAGAATAAGTGAGAGATAAGGAAGATTGTCATGCAAGGCCTTGGTGTGGAGAGCTTGACTTTTAGGGAAAAAGTAAATGTGGTACTTCACTCCATCCATGCAGTATGGATCCCAAGGGAAAATCTTTCTTATTATTGAATTTCCCTTCTCAGAAGAGTAGAGACGATTCAAACCTTGGTACCTGTAGGGTAATCCAAAGGTGAGAGGAGGTGGCATCATGCCTTTGAGAAGCTTGACCCTCTGCCCCTTGATTAAGTAACTGCTGTTACTTGGAGGTAAGAAGCTAATGTTGGAATCACCCCCACCTGCCCACCGTGATTTAAGTTTGGAGCTACAAAGAGCCATCCAGCTAACCAACAACTCCTCCTGCAGTGCTTCCTCTGTGGTTCTGTCCAACCCTGGAGAAGTTCCTTCAGGCAGCATTTGACTCTAAGTCATGAAGGCAACCATAAGTCAAGACCAGAAACACTTCTTTGAGACAGAATATAGCTCTTTGAAGTATGTCCACTAAATAGGAGATGTGTTAGGATACTGCTGGCCAAGCCTATATGGATGTTCATTTCTTGTCGAAACACTGATTTGTCTTTCACAGGAAGGTCTACTGGATTGTGAAATCAATGTATATGTCACAAATGAGCAAAAGAAAAGAGTACCTAAAATTGAAAATGTCAGTATTATTCACACAAACTCAAAAACACCAAATTGGTAACACTCTAATAAAATGAAGATGAAAATGTCTTAAAAACGAGAGACCAGAATATGTTATTATATGCATTGGTTCTACATTTTCAAAAGGAAACAGTCACAGGAGGCTGTGAATCATTTATCATCCTGACCAGACCTCTCCTACTCTTTTCTCTTTAAATTTGAAAATGGTGTAATTATTCTGTTATGCTTCATAAAACAGTGAATTATCTCCAATTATTTCAGATTCATAGGAGCAGTAAAATGCTTGTGTAAAACAACACACTCTTGGAATTTATTACAAGATTATAAAATTACAACTCTGAAAAGAGTTTCAAAAACATGTCTAACTCATTTTCCTTGCCTCTGGGCAGGACTGAGTTGCAAATAATTCCAGAAAAGAAAAACTATCTAAAGAGATGGTCCAACAATTATTCTTGTTAGCTACAGGGTTCAATTACACTTATAGAGAGACAAATATTTTTTCCATATGCCACAATTCTTAATGTCTCCTTATGTTTATATTCAGCTAAATTCTCCAAAAAAAATCACATTCTATCATGTCAATAAAAGTGAATGGTCTCTGAACAACAACAAAACCACAAAATTAAGAAATCTGTCGATGACTTTCCCCCATAAGCTTTTGAAAACCCTTTCATTTATTTGCCTTGATATTTCTCGTTTTGTCTAAAAGACAGCACTGGCTAGACAAATTTTTAATCACCTCTACGTCAAGGATTTTTAAAATAAGAGTGGAAGGATAATCTACCCTCTGCACAAAAACATTTTGTTATTCCCACAGAAACCATAAAGTAAGCATAGCTTTTCCTCCACTGACATTAGAGGATATTAGTGGTTTTCTTAAATTGTAATTTAAAAGCGTGTTGGGAATCTGGGAGATGCCAGATGTCCCCTAAAGTTTTATCATAGTGTACTATTCTCCTTCTGTCACTCAGCACACCATCAAGGCTCTCCTCTAGAGACTGTCCATCCACAATTTAGGGCTGCTTTGAGGATTTCTAGAACAGTTCTGAGACCGTGTATTTGTCAGTCAAATCTGTATTCAATTCCTATGAAGTTTCTCTCTTCCCCATACTCTGAAAGTTACAAGGAGCAGAGGGTGGACGCTAGTGATACGAAAATAGTAGCGTACAACCTCTGGCTCGAGAAAGATCTGTTTGACACCTGGTTCTGTTACCAACAAGCTAGTTGACCTTGGAAACATCATTTATATTGTCTGAGTTTCAGACCCTTTGGCCTTTAAATGGGAATGATACTGCCCACCTCAGAGGGAGAAACGGATTGAGATAATTTATGGAAAGCAAATAGCAGCCGGACACGCTGGTCCTCAGTCCATGTCTGCAGTTATCGTTTTCTATCATCGCTGGTGTTCTTGTTGTTAGTATTACTGTGTCTGTTGGGAACGATGGGGCACGAAGGCCAAAAAGCCCAGAGGAGTTTAGGATTGGTATCAGTGCCCCCAGAGAAGTGGTTGGAATGTGCACGATGTACAGTGGGGGAAACGCTGGGAGACTAGTAAGAAAGCAAAGTGTTTCCTCCACGTATTGATTTAAGAGGCACACAAAATCGCTAGCAAAGCAGAAAACCCTCTCATAAGTATCCCACCTTAGGTGGAGACACAAGGCTCAGGGTATTAACGTAACATACCCAACATGATTGAACAAGGACTCAAACCCAGGATTTCTGCGTCCAAAGTCAGTGCTTTATCTGCTTATACCAGATGCCTTTTAGGACACCAGTCCTGCCCATAATATTCTTCCCCAGCCAGCCAACCTCCTAATCATTGCCTATTTTTAACTCCCGTTGTATGTTATACTCATTTTATTTCAGCATAAATATTTGCTGTATTCTGTCTCTTTCTACTGAATTTTGAGCTCCAGGAGGTCAAAGAGAATTTCTTGTGCATCTCTGTATCTTAAGGCCTTATATTCGAATCTGAGTTCCACCTCTAGGATTGGTGGGCGGGTCACTTCTTTCCACTCCAGGGAGGGTGGCAACTAGGCCTCTCTCTGGGTTCCTTTAGAATCCAGAAGCACCTCTTGTAAATGGAGAAACGGACACGTAGAGATTGGTAAATAATAAAGAGTAATGAAAAAGCCAGGGTATAAAATTTAAAGTGTTTCAATTCCGGACTAAGGATAAATTCTTGAGCTTGGGAGTTGCTTCTTGAAAGTCCTGTTATTAGAAAGATTAATCTAGAAGCAAAGTACATGGACAGACTAGCAAGAGATGGGGGTTCCAGTAAAATCATTCCTAGGCTAATTAAATTCCCTCTTCGCGCACTTTTACTGCAATTAAAATATAAAATGTCTGTTGACATTTTTGATGCCTTGATGCATATGGAGAGATACTATATTGTTAAGTGGGTTTTCCCTTTCCTTTTCTGTGCTTCGTATAATGCAGTCACTATCCACGTGAACCCACAGTGCTCAATGTTAAGTTCACCAAATGCTGTTCTGCACTGTTCCCTCAGCCAATTTTTCAATCTCAGAAGGAGCAACCAACTCCACAGTGGATGACTGCCGACTGCAGTTCCACACCATCACTCTTCAGGAGTAAGCTGCACTCAAGCAAAAAGCTCCCACCGTGTGAGCATGGATGCGATCAGTCCCTTGTCAGCGGCAGCAGCTGTGGGCCTAGGAGACCCCACTTTCTGCCCATGGGGTGCAGAGATGCAGACAACTTATCTACCTCTAATACAGGACTGGATTTTTATCTTTAAAAAAAAAAAAGCTATAGAAAAGGTAAGGGAAAATATATAGGTTGCACAGGGAAGATTATCAAACCAGTCTTCATCCCATGTAAGAGCTAGGTCATATTTACAGCATGATTGGTGGTAGCCAGATATCATAAATGCTTATGTTTATTTTTGGAAAAAATTATAGAACTTTCAGGGTAACAGCTAAAACTTCTAATTTTCATGGTTAGGGGGTTAGAGCCTAAATGTTCAGAAATTTTCCACAAACGCTATCATCAACTTAAAATAGCTGTATTTTGGGCTTCCCTGGTGGCGCTGTGGTTGAGAGTCCGCCTGTCGATGCAGGGGACACAGGTTCGTGCCCCGGTCTGGGAGGATCCCACATGCCGCGGAGCGGCTGGGCCCGTGAGCCATGGCCTCTGAGCCTGCGCGTCTGGAGCCTGTGCTCCGCAACGGGAGAGGCCACAACAGTGAGAGGCCCGCGTACTGCAAAAAAAAAAAAAAAAGCTGTATTTACTAAATGAATTTGTATTGCGATGGACACATGCGATAGCAAGTCTTTGGCCCAGAGCCAGGAAAGCTTTACCTTTGTCCATTTGACCTCCCTCCTCTTGCCTCTGACTTTCCTTATATGCTGATTCCATCAAATAATTTGATGATTATAGAAACGATCCTTGACAAGATCCTTTATTCTTGAACTATGTTATCATTTACCTTATCACCTTGCATTTGTGAATTGCATGTTAGAATAAGCCATTTTGCTATTTCACATGTGTACTTATTATTGGTTATGTATTGTCACACTCCGACTAAAATTATGATTTTAGTAAAGAAGTGGATGTTTCTAGAAATGTATGCACAACATGGAGTTTTTTCAAAATTTGACTGTACATCGTAAGGGTAAACATTTTTCAAGTGAAATGTCAAGGGAAATTTTTTTCATGTAATTTGAATCGACAAGCCATTTGATTCAAGTCTACATACAATTTTCCTGTGTAAGTAGTGGCGCAAAAACAAATGGCATACTGTCTATTCTTCTCGTTTAAAATCATAATCAAGTTTACCATTTCTGCTATGTAATAAAGCAAACAGCCCTCGTGTAGAAATTAGAAAGAAAAAGGAGAATTTAGCAAACATCAAAGTTGAGTCCAACACTGTACGTGTGTTATCGTCTGTAAATTTCACAACACAAAAATCAAGTAGTTATCTGAGTTTCCAGAGAATTAAGTAATTTAACGAATGTGTCCTGCTGGCTCTTTAAATGCTCTAACTCCACAGGCTTCTGTCCTGAGTACTGTCTTTTGCTACAGTACATGATTTTCCTGGGTGCTCTCATGTCTTTTCAGGGTTTCAATTGCTGCTTATATACTCCAATTGCTCTCAAATCCATTATTTCCCACTGAAACCTTTCTCCCAAACCTCAGACCCAAATGCCCAACTGCCTAAGATATCCTCCCTTCCCTGTTCCTAGATACTTCCTCCTCCAAATATCCACTAGTGGTTTCCCTATTCTTTCTACTCTGTTTCCTATGTATGTTCCCCTTATACACTAGCTGAGTTAAATCAACACATTAAACAAAGGACTCAATATGAAAAATGTATCAAAGTTATGTGACATTTCATGTGATCAAATATGTGATTCCAATAAGAGAATTTCCTTAAACATTTCATTCTTATACCTCAGAAGCCATACAGGCATCATCTGATCCAGATTCCTTGCTTTGCAGCTGAGAATCTGATGCTAATAGCAGCAGTTCAGTCTTTCACTCGTGATTGCATGGCCAGTGTCAGCCTTGAATCCCAAGTTCCCTGACCTGGGAGGAAGTTCTACTGGACCTTGTAAACGCCTCCTTTTTTTCAAAAAGTAATGATTTAGGAGTGTGAGCCGGTATTTAGAGTAGTGAGCTATCATGTTTCAAATCAGCAGAAATCATCTATGTGTCATCTCAAATTATCCCTTATGGGAGAGTGGGGCCTAGGTCCATATTGTCACACTGTCTTCTGTATACGCTCCACGGTTGGGGTCAGTTTCTCTTCCCTGCAGTGGCTCCTAGCCTGTATTTTCCTTTCCTTCTCCTCTGGCAAACCCATTTCCCAGTCATGAGGATCCCGTTGTTCACATCCACACCACTCACTGCCCTACCTGACTCCCAAAATGTGGGGCTTGAGTTTAGCTACCAGGAAACATGCTTCAAGTTCCCTCTTTCCCAGACTTGGGGTAGGAATGTTTTTGGTCTATAGAAATAGGCAGCCTCACATGTTAACTGCAAATGAAAACTTGCTTTGTCTGTTGGGCTTTCTTACATCCTAGAACAATCTGGAATAAAATGTAGAGTGCATTTTTAAGTGACATTGAATAAATCTAAAAAGGAAGGTAGACCGCTATTTGATTTTGCTAGCCTCTTGTTGATTTCAGAAGCAGGGCCTCTGTCATGGTGAATTCAATTTTACACTTTTCTCGTCCCACTCAGGGCTCGTTAACCCCATAGTCACTCTCCGCCTGCACCATCACCCACAAGCTCCTCTCATGCCCATCCCTGGCAATTTATGCCTTAGGTTAGCTTTAAGGTCACGTTTATGAGTCTGCTAAACTTGCAAACTTAGCCACCTGAGATGCTACTAGAAAGGAAATGTTCTTAATTAGCTGCTTTCAATAAAATTTTCTGGAGCTCAAGTAGTGTTTTTAACACCCCAAGGAGACACCTTGTAGAGAGAAGAAGTCAAGCCTTATATTTGCTTAATTAGTAATTACCTGTTAAGGTATTGAAATGATATACAACATAGTACATGCCATGCAAGTCAACTAGCATTTATTGAGTTCCTAATACATGATAGCCAGACATAAACAAAAATCAAAAGTCCTGCTTGCCCTGGTAAAGGGGAACTTAGAAAAGCTGCATCTTTAGCCACACACTTTAATGAAACTGTTCCCCTCTGGTCACTGCTTTTCAGCACTTTTTGTAGTAGATGTCTTCTGTCTATCATGTTTCCTTGCAAGATTTTTAAGTTCTTTCAACTTATAGAACTATAGCATGTGTCTTAAGCATATTCTCTTTCTTCAAGCCCATCATCACTCACATAATTAGATATAAAAGACTAGAAATTTCTTTGAAAAAAGGTCAATAAAAAGATTCACACTCCAAATATGTATGAATTTTTAACTAGTTTCCTAAAAATTAATTTCTGGGGAAGTTTTTCAGTTGGAAGACTTTCCTATAAATTGGGCTATTTTGAACTTGAATATAGCTAATTCAGCATCCAAACATGGTAAGTAAAGCAAATTTTTGTGGTCATATATATGTTCCATTCATTTTTTTTCTTTTTTTCTTAATAGGAATATAGTTGCTTTACTCCCCATCCCACCCATCTAGGTTGTCACAGAGCACCGAGCTGAGCTCCCTGTGCTATACAGCAGGTTCCCCCTAGCTATCTATTTTACACATGGTAGGGTATTTATGTCAAACCTAATCTCCCAGTTTGTCCCACCCTTCCCTTCCTGCCCTGTGTCCACACGTCTGTGCTCTATGTCTGTGTTTCTATTCCCGCCCTGCAAATAGGTTACCCTCTTGCACTATTGGTGGGGATGTTCCATTATTTTATTGCCAATTAATTAAGTTTGGTAAGTTTGAGAGACAGATATGAAAATGTCTGAAGGATGATGATGTTTAAAGTGATTCTTTTTTCCACCAAGTTCTTAGTAAATAATAAATTCTCAATTACTTTGAGAAAGATTATTTTTATCTTCCCATATTTCCCTAGCCTCCCAGTAATCATTCTAACTATTAATCTAACTCGCTCTATTTTTTTAAATAAATGATGACATCTCCTAAGTAAGGTGATCATTAACATCCATCATTTTTATAAGCAGTTTGACTGAAAATGAAGAATTATGATGAGGGGAGAGCCTAGTTTTACAGGAGAGTATTTCACCCTTCCTTTTGGAGACAAGTTCTACAGAGCCACCCAATGTGTGTTTAATTCACTTATGATAGAGAAAGAATGAAATATCCTTCAAAAGCTTCAAATCAACTTGCCATTTAATCCCCATGTTTCCAATAGGCTCTAACATTAAGCAAGAGAAGGAGCTCTTGGATTCCTACCGTAAGCTCCCATCTGTCTAAAAAGTTGTCTGCCTCAGCATTGCAGGTCCCATCATCCAGTTCAATTCTTTGGGCCATGCCACTGTTGCTGAAGGCATCCATCTCAAAGCACTGTGTGTGTGTCGGGGCCGGGGTGGGGGGCGGGGAGTAGTTGCAAGAGAGAAAATAGAAAAGAATAAATGTCCCATTAACGAAGTTATAGAACTGATTTTCAGATTCCTTAGCTATCACTTCAGAAATAAGGGAGGGGGGCATGGAGAATCTTATAGAAAAACAAATAGGTAATTATGTTGAAAATAATAACACCGAATGGTTGATTCTTCTGATCCTCTAGATACTAACAGCATCCCCACTCTATAGATAAGGAAACAGGCTCACAGGGATTGAGGAACTTATTCAAGCCTGTGCTTGAAATCACAGCACTGCATTACGGTAACACAAACGTTTTGTTCAATTACATTTTAGAAGCACATTTACTGCATAAATCTAGTTCTTTTGTGCATATAATCATACTATATTTTTTTCCACTGGCTAAAATAAAATTGAAGCATTTTACATTTCCTTAAATGGCAGTAGGTGTCTAAAGATTTAGTTTTCCATTTTTGGTGTTAGAACTCAATGAGCTCCAATTAGTGATTCCCCATAAACCTGAAACAAATAAACAGGAATGGTTTTTTAAAGTTAATAAATAAAAGTTCTTATAGCTGATTCACTTTGTTATGGAGCAGAAACTAACACACCATTGTAAAGCAATTATACCCCAATAAAGATGTTAAAATAAATAAATAAATAAATAAAAGTTCTTTATTTCCTTGACCAGTAAATTAAGAAAAAACAGGAAGAAAAGTCCAGAATAGCTCTACTCTTCCCCTAAAATGAGGAGGAGACTAATGAAGGACTCTTTCAGATACCAATGGGAGAAATAGCTTTGCCTGCCTTCCTTCTTTTTCGCTGGTGCTCTTGTCGTATTTTTAATTAACACTTATCAAGCACATACTATGTGCCAGACACTCTGACAAGAACCTACATTGATATATTCAACAAGCCCATGAGGTTTTCAGGAACTACATCACAGTGAAATTTTCAAACAAAGCTCTCGCTTATACAGAAGACCAGGATTCCCATTCTAAAAGGTCATCTCTAATTCACACTTTTGACTCTGCCCTAAGCATAGCCAGAAGTCTATTGCCTTTCAAATTATGTGGCCTGCCTTAGGGAAGAATTCCCCAGCACAGATATGATGTAATGGGAATAGCATAGACACCCAGTGTTTGAATACGCTCTGCAACTTTCTTGTTTTATGATCTTGGAGACAATACACAACCTCTCAGAACTTCCATTCCCTCATCTGAAAAAAAAAGGGTACCAAGAAATTATCATGAGGAAGAATTTAAATAAGCCATAGATAACCTGCAAGTAAGAGCCCAATGAAATAATTTTTTTCATCATCATCATCTTTATTAGATGGTACTTTCTCAGATTCTTTGACCAGAAAATAAGAAGGACTTGAATAAGACTTCTCCATGGAGTAATTGTATACATTGTATATATATAAAACTATATATTATTGTCATTTCATACTTGGTGACTAGACAATGATACCCCTATTCTTTTTTTCTAGATTATCAATCAAATGTCCATCATACAAAGATTTGAAAAGTTAAGTATGGAGTAGTCTGAGTAAAATTAAAAGTATTAATTCACTTCAGGTGAAGCTGAGGGGAAAAAATATTTGAGGTTACTCTAGGAAAGAAAGGAGGGAGAAGAAGAGATAATTGAGAGAGAGGAATAAAGAAAATAACGCTCGTTATTTCTTCTTTATTCTCTGCCATTGTGTGATTTCTTTACAGGGATTAGAGCATTGACATATGCAACCTTGATTCTTGTTATCTCTGATGAAGAGTAATCCATCCCTTCTACGGTGTGTGTCTTAGGGCTTAGCAGATCGCTCTATTTCAGAAAGTTACAACACAGAAACCTCAAGAAGGGCTTCCCTGGTGGCGCAGTGGTTGAGAGTCCGCCTGCCGATGCAGGGGACACGGGTTCATGCCCCGGTCTGGGAAGATCCCACATGCTGCGGAGCAGCTAGGCCCGTGAGCCATGGCCGCTGAGCCTGCGCTTCCGGAGCCTGTGCTCCACAACGGGAGAGGCCACAACAGTGAGAGGCCTGCGTACCACAAAAAAAAAAAAAAAAAGAAACCTCAAGAAAAAATGGGTAGAAACTATTAAAAACTGCGTAAGCAAAAAATCACATATCGTTTTTTCTTCTTCTTCCCAGTTGAGGACTCCATTCTTTGGCAGACATTGTAAAGTAACAAAAATGTTTAGTCAGAGTCCTCAGCTTATATATGAAAAAATCGTTTTCTCTCAACTGCTCCAATATCATTATCACTTTGTTAATAGGCATGCCGCATTCCTAAATTGGGAACGTTCACTCTTCCTGGAACAGGCAGGCCCCAGATTCCTCCTGGTTTCTGCTCAGTCTACCTTATCAAAGACGCCTTTCCTATCTTCTTCCTAGGCAGCAGTTCCCTCACCCCATCACTTGCTACCCTCTTATCCAACCTTCTCTTTATTTTCTTCAGAGCACTTATCACCATGTGACATCTATCTGTTTAGTGTTGTTCTCACCTCATGAGGATGTAAGCATCATGAGAACAGAGATTTTCTTTGGTTCACTACTGTATGGCATGAAGGAGGAATTCAGTGGTTATTTGTTAAATTAGTGAACGTAAAGAACTATTGAAGGAGCAAAGGCCTGATTAGGTCTCAGAGACTGGAAAAAATTAATATCAGCACATTTAAAATAAAGAGCTTATATCTTTATTATGTAGTCCTTGTGAGTGTGTGTATATGTGTATATATACATATATACAGAGAGAATGTGTGTGTGTATATATACACACATATTGAGAGAGAGAGAGAATGGCACTACCAAAAGTATAACATGCTGGAATCGTCACTCAGGTAACTCCAGTGACAAAGTCACTTTGGAGGCTATATGCAGTGTCAAATGACCTCATTTAGGGTGTCTATCTGGACAACTTCAAGATGGTGTTGGTAAAAATATATTCAGACTCAGAATAAGATAGGGCCCCAGATGTCCTGAATTACTGGGTGAACTGGTATGGAGCGGTACTAGAGCGAGAAATACAGGAATGGTGACCCTGTGACCATATCTTGGACTCAAGATTGTAGTTAAGGTAGGGCCTACCAATTACATGAATTCTGTTTGTCAACCTTGTGGTGTTTGTTAGTACTGAATTCACTAAAACTTGGACTTGCAACTTGAGAATTATCACCTAAGCTATTTGATTACAATTTTGTGTCATTCAGATTCATGGGAGACCCCCATCTAGGACCACACCTCACCAGGAGGAGGCTGTTGAAATTCTGCTGGTGGCATCTCTCAGCATTGAATCTATTATCTCACACAGTTAAGATGTGGCTCTCAAAGTTTTATATCCTGTTCAACAAAGACTTGAGAATGATCCAGACCTACCTTCCATTAAAAGTAGTCAAATGACATTTGTTACTAAGCATAATCCCTTAATCCCTTAGAGCCTCATACCCATCACCCAAGCTGTTCAGAGTATTCTTCCCAGTGACAGAAGCAAATTTTTATAAGTACAATTTTCTCCATTTCTTACAATCCAAAGATATATTTTAGTGCCACTTACGCATTGGTTTTCTGGAAAATGCCTGACTAACCTACCCTTGATCTGACTTTGCCTTAACTTAGCACTGGTTGCAAGAAAGATATGAACAAAATCAGAAGGACAGTTTCTATCATGAAATAAATCGAGGGTCAAGAGTTTAGTAATGTTTAAAAGCAAGAGCTTTGAAGCTAGCCGGGTTTGTCTTATATCTGAATCTGAGAATTACAGCCATATGAATATGAGCAAACTACTTAATATTTTAAAGCTTAGATTTCTCAACCATAAAATTGGAATAATGACAGCACCTAGCTCAGAGAACTGATGTGAGGATACTGGGTAAATACTGGGCAAAGTTGTCATGACGACTGGGAAGAATAATGGGCATGAAATGACTTTCATGGAGCAGGTCAACATGCCTATTTCCTTCTCTTCTCCCTTCACTTGGGAAAGATCCAGTCCCTGGTACTCTCTTGTGCTGCCAAAATCCTGCCTTGGTGTGGCTGTTTCTGTTTCCAGCTGTCTTTAATCTGCCACATACAAGAATAAAAGCTGAGAGGAAACCTAGAAAATAATGATTACCTTGTCTTTATTTATTAAGAGCAATAGAAGAGGCCTTTTCTTAGGAATAAATGTTGAATCATGTTAGCAGGAGTGACTGCTATTATTTAATATCGTTTAAATTCAGCTATTTAGGAAATGAATTATCTAGCCGGGTAGAGAGACAGAAAGATGTAGATAGACACATAGGTAAATTAATGCTTGGATGGAAAGAGAGACATAGGATCATACACGGGTGGATGGACGAACAGATAGACAAATAGGTAGATATATGCATGGATGGTTAGGTAACAAATAGACTCAGAAAGATGAAATCATATATGGTTGGATGGATGGATAGATAGATGGATGGATGGATGTTATGGTATGAATGAGGTATGAGAAACATCACGGTATGGAATTCAAGGTAAAGAGGGAAATTCCTAGAAGCCTATCTCCCTTTTGAATTACAGCCAAGCATACTTATGTTTCAAACCTGTGATCTTCAGACTGCAGCATGGTGTACTCAAATTACAAGAAAAACCTGTTACATTTTCCTAGAAATTCTATAATCTTCAAGTATTCAGGAGGAAGTTTTTGTTTTTGTTTCAAAAATCCAAATGTATAATGAAATAAGGTACAAATACATAGGGTTTTTTTTAGAAAAAAGCTCATGTGTTTTTATGTTAGAAAAGCGTGGCCTTAGGTTACAATCCCCTAGACTCTCCTGATGGTATCCCTTCTTTCCTCTTTGTCTTTATGGGCACTTTGGTTGAAAATTTTAGAAGTACATTGTCAATCAAAGGGTCACAACAGTTGGTGTGGTCTGAAACACAAACTGTTTACAATTTTTGTTTTCTTTTTATTTTAGCAATGTATATATTAATTTTTTGCTAAAACCAAACACACGTGCTATTAAGGTCGTGCGGATCCGATGAAACATTAAGCAGAACAGGCTGTGAGGTACAGTGGAGAACAGGACACAATCTGCTATGAGTAAGAGAGAAAAAGCACAGATGCATGTCAAGGCAAATACTCAATAGACCCGTAAAACTTCCCTTCATGGGTCTGTAAGAGAGCACAGTCAGGTCGATGAAAATTGTATGAAAATGAAGAGTCACTACTGAAGGAATTGAATAGTGCAGTGACATGGGTGCTTTCCTAAATCCACGAAGGAACATTGATGTACTCTAGGAGGAATTATATTGTAAAATATACTGCCTCATTCACCATATTTGAGTATGAGTTTCTACAAATTTAGTATCTGAAAGTGTGCTAAAAATACAAAATGGTTGGGAATCTCTGGGTTAAACTTTGCAGTTTAGATCAGGAGATTTACTGACACCTGTTAGCAAAATACCATAACCAGATGGAGACAGTGGCTTTTAATAAGTGAATCTAACTATAAATGTGTAACATTCCGTTTAAGTCACAGGGCTTTGGATGGAATGTAAAGCTATATCAAAGATGATTCAATATGTGTACATTATAAACATTTTCAGAGATGTTTTATTTTGCAAATGGGTACAGACCTCTGCAAATGGACAGATGAAAAGAATTACATACAAACAAAACTCAAGTAACATTTTTGATGAAAAGTTTGCAGATCTTTCTCAGAAATCCATATATAAAGAAGTAAATTTTTCTTGGTACATAAAAATGTGGGAAATTTGCTAAGATTCATCAGGAATTCCTGTGTATATAGTCATAGCGATCAATGAAAATTTTTCATGATCTGGAAGGTATGCTTTTTCAAAAACTGAGTGATTTCTCACCCATAGTGAACTATAGGTGACTATACAATTTACATACTAAAGTAGGACACTGTTGAGAGTTAGAGGCAGTGCTAAACCAAATTAAAAGGAATTGCTTGATCTATACCTGGCTTTGCCATATGCATACTGGAATGCATTCACTCTAGGAATAATGGCCATTACCTGGAAATCATTTGTCATCCCATGCATTATATTGTCCAGCATCAAACCAGTGGAGACCCATCATTATTGCTCCAAGACAGTTCATGGGTGTCATGTTTCTGTACATCTGGAGAGCATAGGAACCAGCTGCCTTGGTTCTCAGTCTTTTCAAGAATGTTTGTGTGGCAAAAGCTTTGGAAGCTAGAGATCCAGAGCAAAAGTAAGGCTGGTTAGCTTGCATATCATTACAAAAGATTCAGGTTTTCTAAGCTTAGGATTCCTCATCTGTGACACAAAGCCCATATGTGCAGAACATCCGCATAATCCTCGTGGGACCTGGACCGTCAGGGAGAACTGACACAAATATGAAGCTCATGCTGCTTGCTGTGCCACAAATAAAAGTCCTCTATCTTTGGCCCTGGAGTTTCATGTCTTCTGCCAGTATCCATGGATATTTAGATGGCTAACTGGTTCACTTACAAGTAGGGCAAAATCTCAGCCACTTCATAGCTTTTAACACACATGGATAGGGCAAGAGCAAAACAAATAACCATTGTGATAATAATATTTAATCTGAGTCCTAGAAAGGGCATTGGACAGGGGTCCAGAGATAAGTTGCTAATCCCACTAGACTACAGCCTTTTTGAGTGAAAGAACAAATTACTCCATTTCTCTCTGGTCCTCAATTTTCTCATCCATAAAATAGTCAGAGGAAGGAGGTGGCCTTTTCAAGTCCTTCTGATTCTAAATTATTTGCATTTGTGATTCTTTCAGTCTGTCCATAACTCTGTCCCTCATTCCCACCACATGATTTATAGATGCATCTTATGTACATATGATATGTGCTATACGGCATATGTGTTAAAACTCACAGAATATTAGCATGCAGAAGCTCCTTAGAGACAGTGTACCCTAGATATTTCCATAACTATGCTCTGATAAATCCCAGGATTCTTCAAAGAAGATTTGGGAACTCCAGAATTCTTGATTGGTTTATTTTTCATGTAAGTGTAAACTAGTTTTTAAATTGAAACAAAACCACATGGATACTGCAACGTGTTGGAAGCTAAATGCAACCACGTAGAAGACCAACAGTGAGGGAACATATCCTCATCGACCTTACAAAATGCAAGTGCCATACAGTCCAATTTCTAAAATAAACCTACACTGATAAAATTATTTCTTTTGACTGCTATTTAAATGAGTTATAAACAACAACCACTTTGAAATGCTGACTTTATCAATCAGAGACATGAAACACTGATGCATTACAGCACTATTAGTCTGATGAAAGGGAGTATAACGAATTGGGGTAAAGAAGAGAAGTAGAGGCAGAAAAGCTAACTATATATACATATGGAACTATTATAATTATTTGAAGCTTATTTTCCTTTTGAGTTGAGGATCCTATTGTTTCTTTTAAGGTCATATAGTTGAATACTGCAAGAATTTGGAGTATGGGTTTACTACAGTAGCCTTTGTCCCTACTAGCAAAATCATAATTAAAGGTTTCCTTGAACATAAATGTTTCCTTGAACAAAAAGTTTTCTTTTGCTCTGGCTTGGCATTGCTGTCCCCAAAGATGAAGGGATGGATCTGAACTTTGGAGGAACAAGCCAGAATGGAAAAGAGATGTGTATAAAAGGCAATATGGGAAAAGAAACAATCCAATGGCTGATTCATGTGCAGAAACACTTAAACCAATGCATCTCGGTGACTGGGGAAATGATGGCAACTTGGATAGAAACAGGAAAGTTGAACAGAGTAACCAGTTTTGAAAGCAAGAATTATGAGCACAACTTGAGAAAGGTGGAATTTGAAGAGATAACAGGCCACGTGGTATAAATCCCTAACGAACAGGCCAGAATTGAGGAAAGAGGCCTAGCTAGAAATATGGATTTGGTAGTCATCTGTGTCCACAGACTGCAGGCTTCAGATATCAGAAATTCGCTTTTATTCTTGAATCTGGAAGTGCCAGTAATGCTGCCACTCTTTCCAATAAAAAAGTCCACATTCTGCTTTCGCTGTGACTCAGTAAATTGCCTCAAATCGCATACACCGTTTTCCTTGTTGCAGGGTGTCAAACCCAAATCTACCTTCACTTTAAGTGTAAAAGTTTTTAAAAACAGTGTTGTGCGTTTGTAAATTGAATAATTACATCTTCCTTTCCCTGAGCAATATGGAAATGTGAAAAAATAATAATAAATCATCTTCACCAATCAATGCAAGGAATTCAGGTTTGCAAAGCCATGTTTGAATTACTATGAAAGGAAAGGAGACCTGACAATTTCTGTTTGATTGTGGGATGTATAGCATCATCAGGATGACAAGGTAAATTCTGAGGAATATTTTTCTAAATATCGGAAGAATTGACTGGGTATTCAGCAGAAGCTAAGTGAAAATGTCAGGGTAACGATTACGATTTTGCACTTCAGCACACACTTACGATTGGGACGTAGCAGGATTTGATTGTGGCTTCATGAAAGTATGAAATCGAACTTTCAGAGACATCGCCTGTACTAGACTCTACTTGAATGCTCCTTTATTTTGCATGCAAGATTTTTTTTTTAATATATACTCTTTTTAATAGTATGTTATTTGGTTAATATATGTGTCACACTCATTAAATTTCATACCTTGAATTTGAAGGTATTTTTTCTATCTTTGTAAGCATAAAATTATTCTGAGCTTTTCTCAAGATACCAGTAAATAAGTAACAATTGTTCAGTGAGTATCTACCATGTGCCTACCGCAAGGCTGAGCATTATGGACTTTTAAGACGGAAGAAATTAACATCCACTGGGGAAGCAGGTGTAGATACTCATAAGTGTTCAACTTTCTATTCTGTGATAAGGAAGATTAAGAGTTGGGTGCAGATACCTCCTTGGTTGACGTGAGCATCTTGCTTTTGATCGACAAAGACACTTATGGGAATATCAGCTTATCCTACTCCATGGCTTTACTTTTAGGGCCACAGGACACAGGTTGGTGGTGGTCAGTGGCTGATTATCCTCTTGGCAGAAGTCAGGGATTGCAGGATTCAGGTGTCTTTTGGAGTGGCTGAGTTTCTGAACAAATAAGATCCTAGCAAGAGCAATTAAAACAAGCTCTTAATTAAAAGCTTTTGGTATCTAAACTTGAGGAAAGCAAATCGATGTGGCAAGCTTTCACTCCAAGTCATATCATTGCTCTGAAGCCCAGAAGGGTAGCCTGAGACAACACTGTCTGGAAATTTCCTGAATGCCTAAAAGGACTTGGGTTGAGTTCAGTCTAGACTGGAAAATATGTCTATATTTAGAATAAATGGTGAATGTTTAAGTTTAACATTTAGACGGAAAATCACTTAATTTTCCATTATTATAAAACTAAATGTGTCATTCTCATGAGTAGACATCCTTTCAGCTGCTGCCTATTGAACTCTTATGAGCAGCCAGACATCTGCTGACAGCATTATCTTGGTTAAATTCACACCGTATTATAGATTGGTACTCTATCCCATTTTTACAAAGGAAAAAAAAATCCTGGAGAAGTTAAGTAACTCGTTCAAGATCCATCACCTCACAAGAGGTGGGGCTCAGATTAAAACCCAAATATGCTGACCCCGAAGTCATCCTGTTAACTACTACCTGGTACTACCAAACTTGACCAGCAGTGAACTTCAGGTATTACATATGAATGTGCTAGGTAAATTAGTTCCTGACTGCATACAAGACCTCTACTCTCCAAGCATTTTTTTTTAATACCACACATTGCTGATAAACTATTTTCCACCGCTTCTAATAATAACACTATAATAATGACAATTATTACTGAAGATGGCCAGTGTACCTCTGTAATTTTCATTTTTAACGTTATCTAATGCAGTTTTTGCATAAATAATTCTTCTTAGCCAATAATTTATTGCTTTTGTTAAAAGAAAAGAATCTATAAATGAGCTTATTACATGTAAATGGTAAATCTCTTCTATTTATAGAAAATCATGTTTCTTGTGTTTTTCATTAATTATAATGGCACTGATCAACTTTAAATATGGGCTCCCTCTACATATTAAAATTGATTTTTCTCTACATTTTTAATTCTGCAGCTATTACGTATCTGGGAAACAAGAAAAATGTTCAATTATTTTCATTATTCCACCTATGTGAGGTATGGCTAGTCATTTCTGTAGGTCATATCAAATACCTGTTCCAAAGTATTATTACTTTGCATCCAAAAACGTCAATAACAACGAGTTAGATCTATCATTTATTGAATGACTGATATGTTTTAGGTACCACGCTTAGAACTTTTTTTGTACTTGGCACTTTATATCCATTGTATCATTAATATCCACGACCATCCCATAAAGTAGTTATCATTACCCACAATTATATAAGTGCAATCTGTGGATCAGAATTGTTAAATAACTCTCCTAAGTCATAAATGAGAAGTGACAAAAGCTGTTTCCAAAACCTGCCTGCATCCTGGCACTAAATTTTTAGCCTATCACCATGCTCCCTCCAAGATACCTTTGAAAATATTGAAAATTAAACTATCTGTAAAAATAAGATCTTGAGCATGTTTCATTTTAGGTTTGCACTTCATAAACATTTTAACAGATATCCTTTGATCTTAGGGGAATAAAAATTAAAGTTAACTGTAACTCTGTAATTTGTTTCTTTATATATTCAGTATCTTATCAACCCTTTGTTAGCATGGCTGACCTTTCCCAGCGCTGGTATTTATGTAGAGGATCATGCTTTTGTATTAACTGTAGACATTTCTGTCTTTACCCCTGCACAAAATCTCTTTCCTGTCACGTTGTTAGCAGATATTTATTCCACTCTGCAAGCAGTAATGCATAAAAATATGACTGTAGATATGCATGTCCTTTCTCAAGCCCTAACACATACAGATTTAACCATCACGTCATTCATAGATAATTATTTCATCATGACAAGAAGAGCAACATATATAATTAATATTGATTTCCCTGATCTTGCCTGAACCCATACAGCTTTCACTGGTACAGACTGATGGGGAAACACTTTACCTCTGAAACTCTCCGGCGTTTAAATATTTAACTTCCATTTCATAGATCACTAAATATTACTGGGGTACACAAAAAAACTACCAAAAAACAGTAATTCAAACTAAGAACTTAAGAAATCAACTGAAGCCAAAAAATCTTTAAGATTTTAAAAAGATATCACTAGGAACTTACATTTCAACATCAAATTTATATTTCAGTCTCAGTGAAAGAGACATAAACATCATTACTCTTTAATAAAACCATAAATAATATTTTGTGGTATTTCCTAAATGCAATAATACTAAGAACTAGTAGTCTGTTAGAATTTACAACCTACTTTCCAATTTACAAACAGATCACTGTCTCTGACTTTCATTCGCTTCTTCCTTTTGACCACAGATCTGCAACTTTGGGCAAGTTACTTAACTTCTCCAAGCTATCTTTTCCTCATCTTTAACACGTAAAATAAATCCATGGATTAAATGAAAATATGTGTGTGTGCATTATATATGTCACATTTGTTGAGATAAATATATTCATTAAATACTATCTATCAGGAAATAGATATTATATGATTATATATATATGTGTGTGTATATACATATATATATCACACAGACAATGCCTGCCACACATGTAGTAGGGTCTCAATAAGCGTGAGTTCCCTCCCATCTTCTCCTTTTCATATACGTATTGTATACTAGGTACGTATCTGTTAAATATATTGTACTTTATCACATACTATAAAGTATATGTATACTCTAAAGTATAATGTATAAATATACGTTATACTTTACCCTATACCTTATCACCTCTGTATCACACACTATATATATAATTTGTTAAATACATTGTACTTTGCAAGGCTTTCACTCAGGGTGGGACCAGAATGAGGCACTTGCTTCATGTACAAAACTTAAGATGATGCAAAAAAAAACCAAACATAATCAAGTAAATAATATTTTAATGCAATTTTTAAAAATAAGAATTTATCGAAATTCCATGATGAACAAAATATCAAAACATTAAGTAAGGGCAAAATCAATATCACTGGTCTTTCCTTTGCCTTGGGCTTTTATATGGCTCAGCCCAGCACTGCTTTCACCAGAATTACCTAAGCATGTTTCCGAGCTCTCAGCCTCTCCGTAGAGAGAATATTCAGCATGTCTGTGTTTTTATTCCAGGGCCTCTTGCATGAGGTAGCTCATCACAGCCTCATTTTTTTTTCCCAGTTTGAAGCTGAAAGGTTTAAGGCTTGAAACTGGAGATAGGAATACAGGCTGAAGTATGAGCTGAGAACTTGAGAAATCAAGAATGCGAGAGGGCAGGGCATCACAGAGATCTAGTGATGAGAGAGCTTTTGTTCTAAAACTCGCCAACCTTGAAAAGGCTACAGACTACTGTCTCTCTGCTCATTCTGCTTCAACTTCCTCATCCAAGAATGATTTCTGACTATGACATGTTTCTATAATGATTTGGGGAGGCACTAAATACATTTCTGGTTCTTAGGCCTATGAATATAACAGAGTACTCCATAGTTATTTTCCTTTCTGTTGGACTTGGGGGGGGGATGCCTTGATGAATTACAGTTATCTAAGTACTCAGCATATGTAGGCATAGAGTTGATTTTAATAGTGCTTTTGAAAAATGAGAATGGCACATCCTCTTTCTACAATGTTTTCTTATTTCATATTGCACCTGTTCCTAAATATTCAAATCAGCCTCTACTAAAGCCAAATTGTAGACCAAGTTAGTGCTTGATGTGACTTGGTTTTGACCGATTCTCTCACTGAGACAAGACACATTGCTCTCTTCGGTTTACCCCAAGGGAAAGAATTGTATCACCAGTAGGCAACCCAGGAAACAGATTAACCAAGCCATGGAGTAGAATGAGTAGGTGACGGTGCTTCTATCCCTCAGTTACCAAACTGTGCGCAAAACGTATCTGTAGTTAGTGTGGCCATGTATGCAGCATTTCAGGTGAGCTATGGATGGCAGGAAGAGACCACATGAGCCTACAGAAAGTCCCTGGTTTATTTAACAAGAATTCTGAAATTAACGGAAACGCAGTGGCTCCCCACAGCGGGAGCAGATAGGCAGCATATGGCTTTCCTCTTGCCCCTGGCTTCCCTGAGGGGCACACAGCTGCCAGAGACTCACTTCGTCTGGGGAAGGCCCTGCTATCGCTGCAAATACAGCCAAGTTCTTCTATGCCACAGTCTTTCAAAACATGGAGTCTACGACACCAGGGAGACATAGGCTAATAACCTATGTGCTTCCATTAAGGGAATATTTACAGACTTTATAGACTCTTCAGGTTCTTCTGCAAACTCTCCCCAGGAAGCTCACGTTTGCTTCTGGTATAGAAAGCAGAGTCGGGTTTCCTTCACAGTATATCTGCCTCTAGAATTCTGGTATCTCCAAAAACCATTTTCTAGAACACTCCTTGATACAGACTTAGTACACTTTAACTAGGTGGTTTCCACATACAGTTTGGTCTGAAGATAACAACAGATTAACTTTTCTGAAATATATTTAGTTCTTACCACATGCAAAGTTAAGTGCCTATTGAGTTCTCAGAGCAAATGAATGAGTTTGGACCCAGGCATACCTAATTTATAAAAGACTGTGTGTTTCATTACCATGCATTAGAGTCAATTGGAATGCTTATCAAATGCAGAATTACTGGGCATCTCCCTAGATTTACTCCTGAATTATAATGTTTGGGGGTGGGGCTAAAGAATTGTTATTTTTCTGAGCTCCCACTTGACTCATGCACCCTAAAGTTAGTGCATCACTGATTTGCATCCTCGTTGCATTGACTCCTTTAGGATTTGAAGTTCTGGTTATCTTAGGAGAAGTCTGTAGGTTTACATGTTACCAGTACCATTGTGACAACTGTCTTTGCGTCCCTCAAAAAAACCATATACTCTCTCTCTCTATATATATATATATATAGATAGATATAGATATAGATATATATACACACACACACATATACTCTAGTCACTACCCCAAGCTGAGCTCAGCTTGCCTATATCATAATGAACTGACAGTCAGGGTCAAAGGAGTCAACTTCCTAAGTGTTCATCTTGAAAAAAAGTAGGCCAGCTTTTTCGCCTTGCCTTCTCTCTTGAGTTTTGTTAAAATAAAGCCTATTCTTATCTGTGGAAACCAGCATGTTTTGCCATCTGTCTCCTTGCAGATACCAAAGGTCTGTATTTTTCATTCAGCACCAAATATTTATTTCACCCCTCCTTATGATGTTTTTCATCCTCATCTCCCCTTCCATGTACCAGTTTTCTGTGATCAGATTCAATCTGTGCATTGGCACATTAATCTATTCTTTACGCTTCATTTTATTCCTAATTTAGGCCTAAGGAATTTTATATTTTAGTATCTTGTGACACCCTATAGATTCATTTCTTTAAAAAAATGTACTCCTTTGAAAGTGTACAAATAACATATTTGTATCTTTGCTGCTTCTTGAGTTTATTATTTGGATGCATGAAATATTACATGTGACATTAGACAGACATGCTAGAATGGATGGCTTAACTAAAATAAGCTATTTTGTTTACTTCCATTAATACTACTGTGGTTATATAGGGTAACACATTTGAAAAACATGAGGAATATATGCTAAATTATTTTGCATTTCCTTTTTTTTTGAATTTTTGAATTTTATTTTATTTTTTTATACAACGGGTTCTTATTAGTTATCTGTTTTATACATATTAGTGTATATATGTCAACCCCAATCTCCCAATTTATTCCAATTATTTTGCACTTCATAGCACAAGTAAAACCAATGTTCTAGTATTGTTGATGAAAAAGAAATCATTGAGTAATTGGGGCAAAGACTGAAAATATTTAGGTTAGTAATGATTATTTGAATGTGGAAGACCAGGTATCTATTTAAAGAACAGCACATGTGAACCTAAAACTGCTCTTTAAAAAAAGTTTTTAAAAATATAAGCTATTTAGAAATATTTCATTTAACATAATTAAGGTGGGCTCAGGAGGTTATTTTCATTGCTTCTACTGCTTTCATGATTTTTTGTAGTTTATGGATCCCATACTTTCTAAGGAGTATCATGGGTCTGTAGGAACACATGGCATTGGTCTACATAATTCATTAGGTTAAACAGTCTATGTCATTGGCTTGGGTTTCTTTCTTCAGGGTGTTCCCAAAGTACATCAGGACCCAGCTCAGCTAGCGGCAGTTTGAGATAGAGAATTAGCATATAGTATAGTTTCTTAGGGAATGGCTGCCTTGTGTGAGGCCTGAGCAGAATTGCTGAGAGCCAGAGAGGAAACAGGCTCCAGGTGGTAATCCTGCGTGACTCTGTCTAGTTTGGTATCTCAGGAAAGGAAATGTCAGGATCATTGTTGAGTGACGAACACACAGACAGTGCAGATCAGTGTTGCATCTGGGGCCCGCAGCTTGCTCACGTTACAGCACACTTATGCAGAATTCCAAAGCAGCCCCTGTGGTACCAGGTAAGCATCTCACCTTCATTTCTACTAGCGTGAAGTACTGAAAAATCATTGAGAAGTTAAGACCCTTCTTTGCCTACCACTTGATGATTTACATTATTCACCTTTTTATGAGAGGGCTTAAAAATGTCCATTTTCTAGAGCATACTAAAGATGGAAATAAATACATGGCTGGCTGGGTTAAGTATACTGAAAATGTGGCCAGAATAAAGAAAAACAAATCAACAACCTACAATGTAGACCAACCGTGAGAGACTTAACAATACGATTTTTTATTAATCTCCCATGCCAGGGAAACAGACACTTACTAAGACAGATGAAATAGAATGTTTCCATTTGGCAAAATGCTTGGAGGTGGAGACAAATTTAAACAGTCAAATGTGAACATTAGTAAAATGAGAAGAAATGACACTATAAGCAGATTACAATTTCATATGGACTTTCATTTGTCTTTTGAGAAGCAGAATAAAATGACTGTCACTGTTTTAATCACTTGAGAACCAGAATTCTTTTCAGAGTTTTATCACTTATTGTTGAATGTACCTGTGTTATGAGTCCAAGGTCCAGGTTCTGAATCAGAGAATCATTTATTTGATTTGTGTCAGCCACAGATTGCTTGAGGAATGTCACTTTTGCTTACAGAAAACTGAAATAGGCATGGTAGGATGTATTCCTATACTTCAAGTGCATTTTAAGACGAGGTCAAACTCAAGTTGTCCTTAGACAAGGAGGAAGCAGAAATAACAATACTTCAAGCACTAGATTTTTTGTGTGTAACCTTATGGGTTTATGATTTTGAGAAAATTTTATGTTACAAAAACGATGGATGATTGGATATAGAGAGTAACATACCGTTTTCTCTGATGATACTCCAAAAATGGATTCTTAAGAGCAGATCCTATTAAGATCTTTTCATGTTGCTAGGAGAATTGTTACCATAGAAACAATGGTACTAGTAAGCATCACTTACACACACATAACCTCAAAAGTAACTTAATTAAAATACCTTTAGAATTTTATAGTGTTGTCTTTTGCAGCATTTGTGTGTGTGGTACAACTTATTAAGCCCTTTTTTAGGCAAGCATGAGTCAATTTGCCCACTGCCAGCTTTTATTAGTTTAAATTCTCACTCACTTCGTTACATTGAAGTTTTATCTTTCTTCAGCATATAAGGCAGAAAAAAAACTTTAATATTCTCAATTCAACTGTCATTTTTATTGGGAACATTGAATCAGAGCAGTGGTGGGTGCTCAGCCCTGATGGGATGCCATAATCAAATAAAATCAAAGAAAACTTTGGCACTGCTACAGATTTAAGTCACGCTTTACCCATAACCTCATAATCTTGAGTATTATTTTGAAAATGCAAAATCAGAACAAGTAGCCATCCTCAAATTCCTTAAAATATGCTTCTGGATTTTTCATTAAAAGTCACAAATTCTGATCAAGTGGAAGAGAGTTCAGCTCAAGCAACTTTGAGAAATACTCTTCTACGTTTTCCCTTAAAAGTATAGTTAATAAGACTCCGTTACACAGGTACTGATTACAGGCCCATAGTTTACTGTTCAAAGAGTATGCTAGCTCACGTTACAGATTTCTCTAAAATCAAAAGCTTGAAGTCTGAATTCAGGATGTAAAGTGTTAACATATTGCCAGGAAACAAATTGAGAGAAGAGTTCCCATGTCTTGGTTGGGAAATTGTGCATTGCTTGTGGATACCCTGAAATACTGTAAGTTGGGAGTTTTGGAGGGGTATTGTGGAAGATACAGCACACCACACTTGACCACTGTAGGCTTCTGCTAATGTCACACCCATCATCACCTCTTTGACATACCATTTCCTCCAAAATTAGCTCATTTCGCTTACTATAGATCAAATTCCTTTTCAATTTTTGTCAATAAAGTTTGCTATCTGTTACTGCAACTATACAATAGACAGGGCACCAGAGTTATTTCCCCTGAATTCCAAAAGCCAACAGCAAAGCAGAGGCAATAACACCTGTTGACAAGGCTGATACATCCAACAGCTGACATAAAATACTGCCTAAATGACATAGAGAACAGAGATATGGGCCCCCAGACACGAATCTCTTCCGTGACATTCCTTAGTGAGACACTCCCTCATTTTCCCACCAGCCAGGAGGGCACGGCTTAACAATCTTGTCAGGCCAAACTGGGATGAGGGAAGGGGGCTTCTAACTGTCTCTCTTTCCAAGAATACCGACCCCAGGCATCCATGGCCCACGTGGCACAATTCCACTTACAAATGACTGAGCTAGACAGCAACCAAGAAGTGATCCTTCCACCAGACCCCTCCACCTGCATAGTCATGACAACTGCTAACCCAGCACTGAGAACACCAGAATACTCCTTAACCCTCTTCACAGCTTGGTTCATTTTGCATTGAGAATCTTGTCTCCCAGGGAGTTATCCATGGGATAAGCCTCCAATAGGCCTTCATTTTAAACTAGCGAGAACTCTGTTTTACCTTTCCAGGGTGGAAATAGCCTCATATCCCCCTGCACCACCCAAATCAAAAAACTTCTCTATCCCATTTAGCTGTAGCTTGAAGGCACTTTCTAAGTTTTATATCATGTCAGTGTCCTCCATTGTATTCAGGGCTTGGTAGTCTTAGTAATCAAGAGTATCAGAGTCTGACCTTGCCCTGGACAACTTGCTTTCCCTATCATCGTAGAAAGAGCAAGAGCCTTGATATCAGCAAATCTCTAAGCCTCTGTTTCCATATATAGAAAATTAAGAGCATAACCTTACTCTGTAGCCTTGGAGTATTAATGAGGATTAAACTAAATAATGCATATTCCAGCACAGTATCTGGAATATCAAAGCTCTTAAAGAGAGGATAGCTTCTACATTATCTGCAGGACTGGTTGGAAGGAAATCGGACTAATATCTCTAATTGTAATCAGTTTTACTTGAGCTTATTTTACAATTCACTTCTCTTTGTGACTATCATTCATGAAACTTCACTTTGAAATCTAAAATTAATTCAAGTTCCAGGTGGGTGATAAAAGGAGATACCCATGGGACAACAAATATATTGGTAAAAAAAAAAATTACTACTACAAGAGGCAACGAGAACACTGTCGGTCATAATTTAAGTAGTGCAATGTATAAAAATCATAAAGTCAGAGAAACCAAAAATTTTTAAAGCATAACAAGTCATCAGTTCTGCTTGCCCACCCCTTAGGGTTTTGTCCAGTGTTCATCTCTAATGTCGTAATGGTGAAGCGGCTTCTGCTTCCCTTGAAAAACTCTCATAATCAATAACTCTTACTGTCAAAGACCTTTCCTGATAGACCAAATTTTATATTTTCATTCATTCCGTTCTATTATTTTTAGTTATGAGCCTGAGTACTTCCAAACTTTGTAATTCTGCCCCTCAGACTTCCATATACTGGATGGCCAACCTAGTCTTTTTTTTTTTAATCTTCATGATTTCCTAAAGATTTTCTCTCACTTACTGTTCTCCTTTGATCAAATCACCAGCGCTTATTTACATCTTTTGTAATATAATGTTTGCAGTCCCTACTGTTTATTAGTGTAAGGTTTTGCAATTTCTACTTTTAATTAAATTGCCTCAGAAGACAATTTAACTTTATCCCTTTCATTGCATTGCCAAGTCCTTATTTTACTTATCTTCTATAATTCTCAATCTCACGTATGTCTTTTAGATCCTCACAGCAGTGTATAAAAGAAGGACTCCTGAACACAGATGTAACACACATTGCACACTGTGTCAAAGCTCCTTTGGAGGGCTTCCCTGGTGGTGCAGTGGTTGAGAGTCAGCCTGCCGATGCTAGGGGACGTGGGTTCGTGCCCCGGTCTGGGAAGATCCCACATGCCGCGGAGCGGCTAGGCCCGTGAGCCATGGCCGCTGAGCCTGCGCGTCCGGAGCCTGTGCTCCGCAATGGGAGAGGCCACAACAGTATCACATAGCTGAGTGTTTTGCATAGTAGTTGCTCAATAAATGTTATATTGCATTCTCTTCTCACACAGCAAGTTGAAATAAAAGCAATAACTCTCTTGAACTTCAAAGGTAAACTAGTAAATTTTACTAAATTAGAAAAAAAATAAGACTTTTAGAGAAACTTCTTAAATCAAAACTTATCTGTGCAAAAATTAACAATGGAGATTCATTTAAACTCAACTTTTACATTGCTGCATAAAAGCTAGCCACAAAATGATAAGCAATAAAACTACCTAAGTTCCCAAAGAATCACCAGAGGTTCTATTAATAGCATCTGAAAGAAATATTTCTATAAGCCGCGCCACAGAGGTTATGCTTTTATTGGTGTTTATTTCTTCATTTCAATTACTCTTTCTTTTTCTCACTCTGTTTCTTACCGTCTTGGAACCATTTGTCATAACTACTCTTGCAAGTGCCCTAGCATTGCACTGCAGTATCAATTTCATATTGCTTTAGCAAACTTCCCATGTCAACTTCCAGATGAGTACTTTAGACTTTTAAATAAGCCTACTTAATGAGCACTCCTATAAATTACTTTGCATGGATTTCATCCCTTTTAATGCTCTGATAAGACCTTATGCTTTTCCTTCATATAATCCATCACAAAGGTAATTATGTAATTATTTGTTTGTGTATTTCCTGAGTCTTCAGCTAAATTGTAGGCTCCATGAAGGGAGTACCTATATGCCTTATTTACTACCCTATCTCAGCTCACTACTATGTGTCTAGCACTGTGTCTGGCATTTAATAGTTATACAATAAACACTTATTGAACAAGTGAAGAAATGAATGAGAAGATGGATATAATTTTATTCTGATAGAATGCCCATTAGTTTAAGCAGTTGATAAATTAATCTATGTACATCTTCACTTTTTAGTATTCCTTGCATGGTTATGAATGGCCTAGAAATATAAATATGAGCTTACCTTTCGTTCATCTATGTCTAAAGAACAGCTAGTGATTTTCCCAAACTGCCCTTAACAAAGATATTGGTGGACAAAATGTATTGGCTTTCCTGGTGAGTCATTTCTTACCATTGGAACTCCATTCCCTTAATGGAGCACCCAGCAGGGAAATAGGTGCTGCGGGAATGAGTTAAATTATACCTCAAGAAGGGAAAATGGCTTGGCATTGAGGAAATAATAGCCAGACTCTTTCTTTAATAATAATTAAACAGGTCAATTAAGTATCCATCATTTAGGTTAAATATCATTACAGCTGTTGATGTCTGGAGACTGAAAGACTGACTGATATAATTCCTTATATTTAAGTTTCATAGGAGATATCTTTATTAAATAGGAAAATTCTAGTCATAGTCACTAGTCAATAAACGTGTAGTGTTTACTATGCGACTTACGACATGTCTTTGTTTTAATGTTAATAACTATACTGTATTTAACAAGTTCAATACTAAAAGCAACTATGCTGGTTTTTCTGCATATTTTCCAGTGCCCAAGTTGCTTGTGGCTTCTGCACTGTGGATTTTTGGAAGTTCTTTTCTCAATATTTATTTCATCAATTTATTAATTGACTTTACAGCACAGTCTCCACTCTAAAAAAATATCAAGACCTTATCTGCTCATTACCTCAAATTGCTTTAGACAGTAACAAATTAACAAATTCTATAATTTGTACTATACATGCCTAATAGTACATTATCCAGTGTTCTAAATCTATGTGGCTTTGGTTCATATTCATTAAAAATCTGTTTTGCTAACTTTATTTAGAGTGTTAACTTTTTTAAAAATATGATTTAGTATACCTTATCATTTTGTTTTACATAAATTTTAAAGATGGTTATCTCACAGAACTTATCAAAAATACTTAATGCTTTCTTTTTTAACAGATTCACTTAAATCATTTTGTTTATGGCAAGAACTATTTAGCCATACTGAACATAAGTCATTTAAGAATTAGTAATAAGTAACAGGTATACGTGCCAGCAACGTACAAGATGCCATCATCATTCTTTTATTTTTTTTTAACATTCATTGTATATATGTGCCACATCTTCTTTATCCATTCATCTGTTGGCCATCATTATTCTTAACGCTTTTATGTATTAAAATTTTCTCCTCTTGGCAAAAACCCAATGAGATTGGCATCATTATCAACAGATCTACTTTGGAGATAAGTAAAGAGTGGCAGAAAAGGTTTAAGTAACTTTCCCAACTTCACAAAGCCAATGATTCAAACTCAAACAATTGGACTCCAGAGCCCAAGATTTAAATGATTTTGCTATCTACATTGCCTCTCTTTACACATATAGTATTTTAGGTCCTGGAAAAAAGGGAAAAGCAAATAGCAAAAGAAACAACCAACCACAACAAATGAAAAACACTTCAGACCTCAAAGAACTTTTAATCATGAGAGAATTTACAGCCCAGTACGTTAACCACCCTTGTAGCCCTACACATATTCCCACAAAGAGACTGAACACACTCACAGCAAAAACACTTTATACATGTACCCATATACACACTTAAAAGTGCAAAGCAAGTTACAGGCGGATGTAAGTTAACCTATGTGTAGGAAACAGTTCATCAGAACTATCAGAACTAACATGTAGAGATTATAAACTATATGCCAGGCCTTTTCCATATACCATCTCCTGTAATCTTCATCACTTTATAGAAGATAAATCTGAGGCTTAAAGAAATTCAGTAGTTTGCTGAGGACCACACAGATGACTATGAAAGAGCTGGAATTTAAACCGGGTTCTGAGTCCAAGCCCATGACATCACCACGCCACAGTACAGAAAAGACTAATATACTCCAGAGACGCACCACAAAAGCCAGTAGGAGATGCCCATAATGAAAATCAGTGTCTCCACTTCAGCAATTCTGGAAAATAATAAACTTCAAAATATGGCCTTATGGAGTATAAGGTAGAAGAATGGTCAGAGCCTGTAGAAATTCACCAGAAAATATTTTCTGAACGTTATTAGATCTGACCTGGAGTTTTTGAAAAATTTAATTGTGATTTATGTCCACAATGTAAAGGAGAGAGGAAGACTAAATAGCATATTATCTTTTTAAAAATATATAAATCTCCAGAGTGTAAATATAGTTTATAAGATGAACCTTTACAATCATCACCACACATAACTAATTAAGTTGCCTATTTGTTCTCCTCTTGCACATCTAAGCTAATTTCACACTTATTCTTAACAATTACCTCTTTTATTTTCCAAGCATTTGAAAACATAGGCCTTTAGCAAATATACTTTTAGTGTTCCCCTAATTGTAGATTTCCATGAAAATTAAAAGACAAGGAAAGGAGCTGAAGTGTGTGTACTTTAAAGTCTACACCTGTTTCACTCTAAATTTAAACTGATTTTTCTTCTATCTTTGTGAGTGCTGAAAGTGGGGAAAAGAGTTTATTATTATAACGTTCATTGTAATGACTATAACATAGGTTTGAACAATTTTAAGTAGGCTTTGTAAAGTTAAACCACATTAAAAGGCCTTAAATTCAAAAGTTTGTCAACTAATAACTATGTTTCTTAGAATATGTGGCTCAGTGCCGTACACTAGTAGCTACAATATTTAACCTGAATGTTCCCATCACAAAAATGCAAAAATGTCAACTTATAGAAAGGAACAGTTACATCTAATGAGTTCATGGAAATCTGTGAGATCCACATGAAATATTAATCCTAGGGATTTTAAAGTTTTATTATTTGTAAGTCAGGATGACTCAAACTTATAGTCTTTCAGAGATGTATAAGGGAATCTTTATTTGGTGAAGTTGCAATGAATTCCAGCACTACCATATAATTGGTTTGAAATAGGAGCTTTTGATGCCACATCTGGAGAATAGAATAATATAAGCCACTACAGGTAGTAATTACTGAAGGCAATTGTAATGCAGCTTGAATGGTAAACATTAATGGGGAAAAAAAAAAAGATTTCTAAGCAAATAAAAATCTCAAGCATCGAAAAGACAAAAAGTTTGTGATAAATGGTTCATTTAGGCATGCAGTGCTGTGTGGGCAAAATTGGATTGCAATCATAGCCATTTCAAAAATGAAAACATTAGGAGAAAAGAAAATTGGACAGAAATGGCATGGAAATTACAGCCTTTGAACCATTCTGAAGAACCTTTTTTTTTGAAGCATCATCATGAGTGGGCAGCAAATTCCTTGCAATCTCCTGTTAAAACCTTTATGAAAGCCTAGAGACCCTGAGAGAGATACAATCAATTCGGGGCAGACAATGGAAATATTTTTTAGTGATAACCTTCTTTTCCATAAAACTGTGCAAAATTAATTCTACTGTTAAATTGCTACTTGATTTTTCAATTGATACTTTTAATTCCAGGAGATAAATCCTCCCTAATTATCCCTGACCTGTCCAACTAAAGATCAGTTAATAAGCACATGCTTCATGGTAACTATTGGGTTGGCCCAAAAGTTCATTCGGGGTTTTGGTAAGATGTTACGGAAACACCTGAACGAACTTTTTGGCCAACCCAGTAATAAAGAGATGACACAGTTTCACATAAATAAAGAGTATGTTAATGTTCCTGGTGTTATATTGTTGGGAATCTCACGGGTCCAAGAATTCTGTGATTAACAGTGCACACCTAGGAATGTAAGTGGGCATTATTCTATGGAAACAGATCTTTGGCCCTTATAAATGATGCATTATAGTTTCCAAAGACATGTTGTGCTGGGTCTGTATTTGCAAAAAGTTAAATTAATTCTTACAGCTTTGAAACAATAATGATCATAGACTTGTTCAATCACTGCTGAAATGTCTGTAATTTGATGCTAAGACATTAATATTGAAATTACCCATTGGCTTTCTTTATTAAATACTTGTAATTAATCATTTCATAAGGTTTTTTTAACCTATTTGTTAAATCCAGGTTTTTAAATTAGCTTCCCAATAATCATTTAAATTATTTCTTACAAATAAAATAATTTTAGATTATTATCTGGAAGAATGTTACATCCTGACGTTAAAAAGGAGAACTATTTGTAAATAAGTATAAGAACATTACTTTACCTTTCAGTAAATAGCAGCTTTAATCTTCTGAGAAGATTGTTTAAATCAGATTTGCAATGCCTGAAGCAAAATCTTGGTTTATTTTATTTTATTTGACTTGACTACATTCTGTTTTCATTAACATTTTCTATTTGACCTTTTGAGTTATAGACCCCTTCTAACCTAAAAAGATGTTATTATGAAAGAAGAATGTGTCTGTTTGTTTTTTATCTTTGAAAGTGAGTACTGTTTTATTGCTATTTGAAAGTATTACTTAAAAGATAGTGGTGTGAAATTTCAAATGGAATGACAAAAACACAGATTTTTTTTTCTGTCAATGATTTTTAACTCAACTTTGGGTGAAGAAGTTTCTTACTAAGACTCGTTAGCTGTGTATAATTTCTGTAAGCAAAACGACCCATTTTTATAACATTTTAAGGCTTTCATGATATTTTTTCTAAATTATATCTATGAAGTTTAAGAAGCATAAAATAATTTTCTAACTAGACTTTCTCTTGGATACTGGCAACATACAACACATTTTTTTTAATCTGAAAGAGATGAAAAATCTTGCCTTGGTCCTTGAAGAACCCATAATCTAATGGAAAAGATGGACAAGGGGCAAATTGAAAAATTGTATGATGACTGCTCTAAGGGTGGCACTTAAACATCACTGCCTCAGGGACTGCTAAACTAGGTTTATCCCCTTATAATATACTACCTGAGCACACTAAATTGTCCCTATTAAAAAGTACTCCACATTCTGTATGGCAATTACTTTTTCAAATCTGTCTTCCTGATAGACCGTAAACTCTATAGGGACCCATATCTTTTTTCTTGTTTACCATAGCATCTTCAATGCCCAGCACCATTTCTGACATGTAATAGCTGCTATATGCATTCATGTTGAATAAATGAATGAGAGTGAATGAATGAATGAAAGGTATAAATAGGATGTTATATTATTTAACCCAGAGCAGACCTTTTTTCTTTTGCGGTACGCGGGCCTCTCACTGTTGTGGCCTCTCCCGTTGCGGAGCACAGGCTCCAGACGCGCAGGCTCAGCGGCCATGGCTCACGGGCCCAGCCACTCTGCGGCACGTGGGGTCTTCCCGGATTGGGACACGAACCCATGTCCCCTGCATCGGCAGGCGGACTCCCAACCACTGCGCCACCAGGGAAGCCCCAGACCATTTTTAAGTGACAACTCAACTAAGCCGTAAAGGAAAGTCCAGATGAATATGGAGAGGGAGGACATAACACATATAAATGTACAGAGGTGACAAGGAGTACAGAGCAGTCATCTGGAATGGCTAGAATATGCACAGAAATGCGAAATTACAGTGATGCAGTATATTTTTTATTTTCATCTTAACATTTTTCTCCACATCAAGCAAGTAACCCACTCCTTGTCTAGAGGGTTTCTTTGCAGGGAAGAAAAGAAAAACAGCCAGAAGTCAATAGCACTTATTGCTTTTGGTCAGAATATAAATACATCAAAGAAATACACTTAGTTCCAGAAAAAGGAGCATAAGGGGACCATGCTTTGGAAGACAAGGAGAGAGTAAGAAGAGAGACTCCTTGAGACAAATAAGGAAAGCTGGTTTGTCGGTACCTTAGGTTGACGGTAATGATTGTACCACAGACCCAGAAGCTGCCAGCTTCACCAGAAATTCCTGTGCCTGAAGCATGGGATGGAGAACAGAGAGCTACTGGGGTAAGAAACCCACTGAGAGACCATACTGGCTGAAACACTGGGCCTCGCAGGGGTGACTAGGATGAGCAGATGAATCACGAGCAGAGGAACTTCCACGATTTTGGCGTGCTGCAATTCCCCAGGACTTCGGAATAGCCTTGAGGCAATAAAGTCCATAGTTACTAAACTTGACATCCCCACCTGCCAGGAAGGATGGAAGCCTAGAGCCAGGTTTAAAGTACATTTAAGAAAATTAAGGGGCTTCCCTGGTGGCGCAGTGGTTGAGAGTCCACCTGCCGATGCAGGGGACATGGGTTCTGTGCCCCGGTCCGGGAAGATCCCACATGCCGCAGAGCGGCTGGGCCCGTGTGCCATGGCCTCTGAGCCTGCGCGTCCGGAGCCTGTGCTCCGCAACGGGAGAAGCCACAACAGTGAGAGGCCCGCGTACCGCAAAAAAAAAAAAAAAAGAAGAAAGAAAATTAAGAAATGCAATATTTCTTGTAACTTTAGATTTCTTATGTGCTACTTAACCAAGAGAGTTAGGTTGAAAGGCATCATATAACAAGCTAATAAGTTTCAACTTGATTCTGAGAAGAGTCAGCCATTCATGGTTTTCAATTAGGGAAATTACAGGTTTAGATTAAAATTTTATAAACATCACCCTAATGGTAATAGAAGTTTGGATTGGATAGCAACAAACTAGTGGGAAGTCGCCCAGGTATGAGCAATATTGCAGTCAAGAGATAATAAGTTGAACTTAAGATAATAAGAATAGAAAGAAACTGATGACATGAGAGCTATTTAGAATATAGAACCATCATGCTTGGATGTGCATGGTGAAAGAAAAAGAAATCTCAGGTAACTCCCAGGTTTCTGCTTGGCCTGGAGGGTTGAGAGGGGAGGAGGAGGTATCACGTTATCATTTGTACGACAAGAATCTGAGGAGTGTGCTCCTGCAAGAAGGGAGAAAATTATCTAGAACACAAGAGAGAGGAATTTGGGGCTCATCAGTAAAGTTGAGGTTTGAGGCATGTATATGAGACCTAGCCCAGGAAATGCACAGAGAGTAAAAGGGCTGAGAAAGGAACTCTGTGCATTCAGAGAGAGAAGTTCTGTAGATGACTGAGAAGGAGTGAGCAGAATGCTAGAAGAACAGTAAAGAATGCTATCCCAGAAAAAACGAGAGGAAAAATTTTCAGGAAGGAGGAAAACAAACATCAACTGTGTCAGATGTGATAAAAAAAAATAAGCAAGTAAAACAGATTTTGGAAAATTTGAACAAAAATAAATACCTGGCAAGGAAACTAGATTTCGGAAAATCTTGAATATGAGATCTTAGATGACCTGTGAGAAAAGAATTGTTATGATAGAAGGAGGTGTGGAACCAGGTTTCAGTGGGTCAAGAAGAGAATTCTAGGTGATGAAATAGATACTTTATATATAAAGTTTAATCAGAAGGGGAGACAGACACTCAGGCCTCTAAACGGGTTTTAGGATCAAGGAAGCCAAGTGATCTTGTTTTCATTGCTGCTTCACGGGGGGAGATTGGAACAGTTAATATTGTGGAGGGTGGGAAGGGAAAGTAGAGGACAAGAGGTTGAAGAGAAAATAAAGGATAAAGGAATGGTAGCCTGTGGCAGCGAGAAAAAGCAGAAAGAGACAAAATGCAGATAGACACAGAAGAGAAGGAAGTTAGAATCCTTTTGAAATCAGAATCACTTCACGTCTGTGAAGAGCAGGAAGAAGTAAATAAAAAGTGCAAAATGTCAAGGAAATTATTGCTTGTTTGCCTCTGTTTTTCTGGGAGAAAATAGGCAAGAGAGTAATTGTCTATTTTGTGAGGAATATTCTGTAAGGACTTATCTATTTTCATATTATCTGAAGCTCTATGATGTCTATCCTATGAGGAATCATATAGCAGAATCTCTGTTCCATAAGAGGAATTGTCTGGTGGCAGTGAGGACACAGTTTGGAAGACTGAGTACAGAAGTGAACATAGTTAATATTGGAAGAGCAGAGGGGAAGGGGGAGCTGACAGGGTAAGTGGAACACTTACATGGTTAAGTTTTGCAAAGAGCTTTCCTATTGGGCCTCAACTATGGATGTTAATTTACTAAAGACCGTTTACAAAAAGCAGGAAAAAAATGTAAAAAGAAGTAAAAGAAGTTGAGACCTAGGAGGAGCCTTAGGTTTCATCCAGCCATATTACTCTGCTCATTTATATGTAAGGTAACTTGAGACCTGATGGGTCAAGTAACTTCCCCAAAGCTCAGCGTGACACTGTACTCCAGTCCCCTCCCTGCTGTAACAGAAGTCTTTCATTCCTACAGCTGCCTCTTGATAAATGGCCTTCATCTACACTTAAGTAAAATTTACCAGGAGGCTAATTTTGCAAGATCAGCAGAGCCCACAGAACCTGGAAGCCACGTATACAACCTTTTAAATTCATCGTTTTCTCTGAATCCTTACCTCCTGTTCAGTTTTCAGAAATTGGAAACTGTGGCTAAACACCCTAGTTAGTAAGTATATATACACTTAATTTCACTGGTGAGACCTCATGACTTAGTCCTTCAAAAAGGACATACCTCAATAAACATATTCTTGGGGATTTTTTACTCCAAAGATTGTTTTGTTCTTAACAAGGACAGGAATAATTTCACGAACAGCTTATGTAACTTCTGGAGGATATGACATTACCTACCTTTTGAATACTCCTAGGCTATATTTTCTCAGGGACAGTTTTGCCTGAAATTGTTGAACAACTGCTTCCTTACTGAATTTCTGGCATGAAATGGATGTCCCAAATTGAGTTACAGGTTGTTTTTTGGTTTTAATTTTTTCAGTGATTGTAAAATGCCTTTCCCCCATCCCCAGCCTTTCCTATAAGTATTCCTGGTGTTCCCTATTTTTTAAACCTCCTAAAGGGGGAAAAAAAAAGAATTTTCCAAACTTTAGGCAAGTAAAAATATCACATTTTATAAATACGAAGTTTAAAAGAGTATCAGTATGTTTCTGGTTTGCACTTCACTTTGATCCAAAGAAAAAACGTAGGAGTTTAGAAAAACTAAGCAAGCTCCAATGATCAAAGCAGGGGAGCCCACAGAAATTTTCCATGTAGGAAAGAGAAGAATTTTGGTGGATCAATATCATGTAATATTGTTAACTTAAAAAGGAAAATCTACATTTTTTCGTGATTGAAGAAATACTCAGTATCATCCAGCCTTAACACTCTCCTCAACAAAATGTAGGTAAACTACATTTATCTGGACATTTATCTGGACAATGAACCACAAGCACCTATGTCCGAAGTCTTGATCAATGGCCCAACACAAAACATAAATTATAGTGCAAACTTAAAAGGAAGCCTCACTGGTGGAGGTTGGGAGAGGTGGGGCTAGGTTCCAGCCCAGGGTCTGGGGATTAGACAAATTACTTAATTTCCCAGGTTCCTCAGTTTTTGTCATCTGGAAAATGGAAGCTTTAAACTAGTCTTTATGATCCCTTCCATCAGTAGGATGCCAATCAACCCAAATTCTCCTGGATTCAAATTTTTAACAATAAATTTATGCCTCTGGCTAACTTTCATCAGAATTACGGTTGGGGGAAAGATCCATTGAACATACAGGAAAATTCTGTTCTGTTTTACTATCTAAAAGAAAAATTGAGCTACACTTTTTAGTGGTTTATAGACTACCCTAATGCATCTATGTCACAGTATGGCTATGATTAAAAACTCAATTTATGAACAATAGGGACACATTAATTATGACTGGAACAATAAACCTAAGCCTAGAAGAGAGAATATGATATGTTTCTGTATAAATTATCCCGCCATAGGAGAATGCTGGTGCAAACTTTGTAGCACTGGTAATCCTTCTTTCTCTGAAATGGTGTGACTTTCACAGATGATAAGTTTGTTTTCTGGCATTAAAAAAATCATTCAGGGGCTTCCCTGGTGGTGCAGTGGTTGGGGGTCCGCCTGCCGATGCAGGGGACGCGGGTTCGTGCCCCGGTCCGGGAGGATCCCGCATGCCGCGGAGCAGCTGGGCCCGTGAGCCATGGCCGCTGAGCCTGCACGTCCGGAGCCTGTGCTCCGCAACGGGAGAGGCCACAACAGTGAGAGGCCCGCGTACCGCAAAAAAAAAAAAAAATCATTCAGTTGTCACCACAGTTTCTTAGGGAATTTTTAAATTCAGACGTCTTTATTTAAAATGAGTCATCACGATGGTGCTATTTCTCTCCCGGGGTCTACCCATGTATTCAGTTAGATATCTGAGGTTCAGACGTGAAGTCAAGTTGCATGTTTATCAACTGAATGTAAAAGATGTACCACCTGTAAATCAGTGTGGCTAATGATATTGTCTCTATTTTACAGTAAGAGAAACTGATGTTCAAAAAGGTTAAAGAACTTAGAAGCCCAGGCAGATTTTAAGTGGCAAATCTGAGAATTGAGCCTCTGACTTTAAGAACTTCACGTCCAGTATGTGTTCACTGTATTATACAGTCTTCAACTACCTTCTCCTAATCATTAGTATGACTGGGATTTACAGGCTTGTATTAGTACTAACCTGATTCATAATTAAATTTCTCTGGTATTAGTCAGAGTTAAAATACTCAAAGGGACATTACGGAGCCACTGAAAGGTTACAATTTGAGAAACTACCCCCCAAAAATCTATTATTTTAGGTTATTTCAGTGTTACCTTGAAATAATAGTTAACACTTCTTGAGTGCTTGCCACATTGCTCTGAGAACTTTACAGATAGGAATTTATCTAATCCTCAGAATAACTCTATGTCATAGGTACATTTTTTTCTTTCCTCTTTAACAAATGAGGAATCTGAAGGACAGAACAGTAAAATATAAGCTAAGAGGTCTGACCCCTGAGTCCACGCTCTATAGCTAAGAGGTCTGACCCCTGAGTCCACGCTCTGTACGACTCTCGGGTCGGGATAAGAGGTAAAAAGATCCTAACATTTCGTCCAGTTACGTACTTATATAGTACACTTTGGTGGAAAACAGGAAAAAGTGTAGAATGAAGAATTGAGAAGATATTACTGTCAGAGCATGTGATATCAAAATAGTGGCCACCTAGTGACAATGGGGAGACAATTTGAAATGCCTAGAAAAAGAAGGGTCCCTGAAGACAAATTGCTTCATAGCTTCATTTGGGAATTTGTGATGATAAATTCAGAAGAAAAGGCATATGGATCTGGGCCCTTGGAATCAACATGACAACCAAGGTGTGGGGAGAAAATTGCTGCTTCTGTACCACTGAAGTTACCCTGTAAGCTTGGACGCACTCATTACTGAATCCATTTACCAGTAAACTTACAAAAGAGCCAGGAAGTTCTCTCTACTCCCACGTAAAACAGCCATATGGCCATGGCACCTCCATTCCACTCCTCCAAGCTCTTATGCTCAGGATCTGATAAGCCAGGAAAAGTAAATATTTGACTAAATGGAAAAATGAGATTGCTCTACTTAAAATATGTAACGTCTTGTTAAAGGACATACTAAAGAACGTACTTATTGCCATGGAGGGCCAAACAAATGCAAGAGAGATGAAAATAAAGCAAGATTGTAATTTTTCAAAGGAAGAACTGTTTAATCAAAAAGATAATAAAGCATTAGAATGGGCCGCCAAGAGGAGTTGTTTAGCCTCTGTTTCTGAATATCAGAAGTGATGCTGTTTATCCTTATTGATTAAAAATTGAGATGTCTAAAGGTAAAGGCTCCCTAGAATCCCACTATTTAATTTAAAAATCCATATTTAGCTATAAACATTGTCTTGAGGCATCAGCAATACAAACATGCTTGAATTTCTCTGTTGACACTGTATTCTTTTAAAACAGAATAAAACTTTCTTTTCATCTAAGGCATCTGATGCCTTTATCTAGGCACCAAATCAACTGTACATATTTTGTTTAAAATCTGTGAATAATTCAGTAGTGTCCTCGATTCACCAGGTGATGTCTCTAAAGGATACAAATCATGTTTTAAATGCAATTTACGTATCAGGAAATAGCCTATCAGAGTTAACGATTCCGTTAATGCACTCTTTTGAAAAATTAGAAATATTTAGTTCAGCTTTAAAACTAGGTATTAAAATGGAATCATTTTCTCTGGCAAACTTTTAGCGGTAATTTCAGAAGAAAAAAAAAAAACCAAAATGGAATTCTTCTGTTGCCTTCCGGCCCCTTTTGAGAACTCCCTATTTACAGAGTAGGATTTAATGAGCATTTTTAACTAACACTTGATGAGAATTTGCTAACAATTATGTAACTTGAGTATTTGATTCGGTTGCTGAATCATCAACTGTTATATGTATGGAGCAGATTACCCAGTCATATGTTCAGTTTCTAACCAACATTTCCAGAGGAACCACATATTAAAATTCATGTGAGTCCAACCTTTGGTCATTATACACCTACATCAAGTACTGTGTGCCAATTGTGTCACACATATGACCTCATACTAAGAACAAGCTTGGGCAAGATGGGTACCATTATTACTCTTTTTACAAATGACAAAATCAAGACTCAATAGGGTCTTACAAAATGAAATTCTTTTTGAGGCTAATTCAGGTAGGTCTAACTATAAAGCCCATGATCCGTGCACAAGGCCACATGGCCTCATTTTTATCAGGGAAAATCACTAGGTACTCACTTGATACACAGTTTGCTTTCATAGGGTCATTATTTGTGGGTGTGTTCATTGCTTTGAGGTAGTTTGCCTTCAGAGGCCATACTCACCCCAAACTGCATGAAAAATACAGGCTGTTCCGTTTCTTTAATTCATTTGTTTATTTACTTAATTAAAAATAGTAAAAAAATGAACACATCTTAAAGTCCTGATAGGATGCAATCACTGACATCACTCAGAAAAGGGTCCTCCTTGGCAAGCATTACAGCCAATTGCCACGAACAGACACTTCCAGGTCACCTTTCCCCTCACCAAGACAGGCACGAGGTGTCCAAAGCATCACCTCCAAGATTGGCTCAGACAGGAGAGAGAGAGATTGATGGAGAGGAAGCAAAGGGAGTGGCGTCAGAGGAAGGTGCTGAGAAGAAGATGAAGGGTTCAAGTAGGACCACTAGCATGATCATGGAGCACAGCCATCATTCCTTCTCCTGCCACCTCTGCACCCCACTGGGCTTAGGACCCCGTCCTTTCCACTGTCAGGCAAGCTTGTTCCACAAGACAGAGTGACCTACTTACAGCTTATTGCAAGGGAAACTTTTGGCTGTGACCTTTAATAGCACAATGTTCTATAGGCATGACTATCATTCACCCTTTGCATTGATGTGTCTGGTTGGAGTTATGATACCAGGTACATTCCTTGGGCAATTAAAAACCGCAAAAGACAGATGGGCATGAAGTGAGAGAACCAAAATAGCTACCTCAGGCACAGCCTCAGTCCCACCAGTATTTTAAGATTTCCTGTTCAAAGCAGTAGGTGACAAGAAATCCCCCACTTAAATGAAACTCTAAGCATGCTTAACTCTCTCTGTACTTGAAATACGACCAAAAAAAAAAAACTTCCCCAATTGACCACATATGATAAATTTGTTCTTCTAGTCAATGTTTATCTGATGGCACTATTCATTCAGTAAGTACTTGTAGAGTGCAGACGCATGTCATGAACTAGATTGGGGCTTGTTGAAGATGCAAAGAATAACAGGATATTGTTCCTGTCAGGGCAAGACTTACTCTTTAACTGGGAAGACAAACAATTATAGGGCATTATACTAAAAACTGTACCTTTGTTATAACCCTGAAACTCTCCTAAGTGATTTAAATGTATTAACTCATATAATTCCCCACACAACCTTTTAGGGATTTGCTGTTAACATCCCCATTTTACTGATGGAGAAAATGAGGCCCAGACAGGTTAATTTATCGAGCTAGTAAGGGCTGAAGCTGGGACTCAAACTCAGGCAACCTGGCTCCAGAGTCCACAATTTCAGTCACCTTGTTGTAGAACTCTAAAAATAGAGAGCGACCCTCTCCAGGGGATCCAGGAAATACTTCTGAGAGATGATGTTAGAACTGAACTCTTAAAAGCAGGTTGAATTTAGTCAAAGAACGGTCTTTCAAGGCAAAACATACAGCATGTACTGAAGCATGACAGTTTGTTCAGGGAACATTGATACAGTTTGTAAAGATGGCATTTAAAGTGCGTGGGAGAAATTAAGAAAGGCAGGGAAATTCCATTAGGACAAATGGGGAAGGGCCCTTTATGTTATGCTGAAGAAGTTTGAATTTTCATTCTACGAACAATAGAGAGACAGCAGAGATTTCCAAAGTAGGTAAGGAGAAGTAAACTTTAAGTTGAAGTACAGGCTTGTGGATTCTGATCAAATGATAGAAAAAGTCCAATGTGGCAATTAGGTGGGCTTAGGGATTATACAAAGATGTCATAGTCAGCATTTTGTTTTTAAGACACTGTTCTGGCTACTTACAAAAAAATCACTGGAGGGAGGAAACAGAGAGGCTGGGAAGGTATTCAGAAAACCATTAGAATGTTTCATCAAATCCAAGGCACCACTGATTTTAAAGTGCATGATTTTAAGAAATACTAAGAAATAAAAATTTCTACAATTAAACACCATCTATCATAAAATGCATTCCAAGTTCACAGATGTTAAAATGTAGGAGTGAGTGCATCTTAGAACCTATGAAAGGTGGTATAATGACTCAGGCAAAAGTAGGCTTAATTACTGATCCCAGTCACTGAGTTAATTGGAACCTAAATTCATTGAACAAATAAATACTTATTGAATATTGGTATGTAGAAATATAATGGAGATGTTGAGAGTAAACGGCAGTAGTGACTAAGGGAAAGAAATGATATTGGATATAAGATCTCTTAAAAATAGACTTGTTGAGCTTTGTTGTACTACTGAATGCAGAAAGGGAGGGAAGGAGCTTTAAGGATAACCATTAAAGGTCTAAGAAGGCTGACGAGGTGATGTTTTTAAGACAAGTATAAAAAGATCAAAATATTAGTCTGTGACATCATGAGTTTGGCTCTGAACATGCTGAGGTTGAAATAAAAATAGGACTTGCATGTGGGGATGTCAGCAGGTAGTTAGAATCAGTGCCTGGCTCCTGCTTAGGAAACAGGACAGGCTTGGACAAATTGATTTAGGAAGCATCCAAGTGATGTGGTGACACCATGGTAGTAGATGGAGTCACCTTACAGCAAGTCTCACCAAGAGGTGATGTTGGCTTGAACTAGGGCAAAGCCTTAGGAATAAATGAAAGGAGATGGATTCAAGAAATACTATGAAGATAAAGTTCCTCAGCCTTGATATTGATAATCCTTAAGGGTTGGGAGAAAGATGATTCCATTGGGTGATATGGGAAGTTAAGAAGTATAGCAGTTTGGTTGAAGAGGAATAAAAATTGCAATTCTAGATGTGCTGTGTTGGAAGTGCTATCAGGATATGCAAGTGAAAATGACCTAAGAGTAGTTTAAAATGTATAGTCTGGGGCTTCCCTGGTGGCGCAGTAGTTGGGGGTCCGCCTGCCGATGCAGGGGACACGGGTTCATGCCCCGGTCTGGGAAGATCCCACATGCCGCGGAGCGGCTGGGCCTGTGAGCCATGGCCGCTGAGCCTGCGCGTCCAGAGCCTGTGCTCCACAGCGGGAGAGGCCACAACAGTGAGAGGCCCGCGTACCACAAAAAAAAAAAAAAAAAAAAAGTATAGTCTGTATTTCTGGAGATGGGTCAGATCTAGAGATATAAATTTGAGAGTCATCTCTTCATAGTGAAAGTTGCTGCTGTGGTATAAAAGACTGCCAAGAGAAAAATAGGGATGGTAGAAACAATTCAACCATAGAACTTTAAAAAAAGTTACATTTAGGTGGAAGAAATAGTTCTATCTTATCCTAAATAATATTATTTAATAAGAAATGACATTATTTAATAATAAAATGCCTATGATTTATTGAATGCTTATATGTATGAGCTATTTCACATTTGATATTTATAATACTTCTAAATAACTGCATGGTAGATACTCAAATCTCCATTTCAAAAATGAGGAAAATCTGAGGTTTAGTATCTTTCCCAGGGTTACACATCTAGGAAGTGGCTGAGTGGGGATTTGAATCTAAGGCTCTTGCTTGCAAGCTCTCCTGCTTCCTAATGCACTCCCAGCCTACACAAAGCCCATCTTCATGTCACTGTCAAACATTGCTCCTCTTCTTTACAGAGCACATGTAACAAATCCAAATGCCCAGAGAGGACACAAGTAAGTAATGTGTTTCAGAGACTTGAGCTGGATCTACCCCTAATGGTATCTGGAATTGTCTGCTTTTGACACTGCACCCTTGTTTTGACTATGAAGATATATTCTTCACTTCTACAAAAAAAAGTTTTCCTTAAAAAATGTGGTCCTCGGGCTTCCCTGGTGGCGCAGTGGTTGAGAGTCCGCCTGCCGATGCAGGGGACAAGGGTTCATGCCCCGGTTCGTCCAAAAAAAAAAAAAAAAAAAAATGTGGTCCTCTTTATTTTCATTTTTCCCACTTTTGATTGAAACATGGAAACAAATATTTCTCTACCATAAGAAAACAACAATGTAATGAGATGAGAGCAAAAGATGCTTGAATTCAGTGCTGAGGACAACAGAGAATGGCGGCGACTGTGGCAAAATGCAGAGTAAAAGCCCATCTAAAAAGGTGGCAACCCCTCAAAAGTCTTGTGTTGCCAAATCTCCAGATTTTTTTCAGGGAAGGTGGGAACTTAAAATGCTAGGCCAGGGCTTCCCTGGTGGCGCAGTGGTTGAGAATCCGCCTGCCGCTGCAGGGGACGCGGGTTCGTGCCCTGGTCCGGGAGGATCCCACGTGCCGCGGTCCGGGAGGATTCCACGTGCCGTGCAGCGGCTGGGCCCATGAGCCGTGGCCTCTGGGCCTGCACGTCCGGAGCCTGTGCTCCGCAACGGGAGAGGCCACAACAGTGAGAGGCCCGCGTACCACAAAAAAAAAAAAAAAATGCTAGGCGAAACCGTCCACTTTTGATAGGATGCATCATTTTAAACACCATGCAGGCTAAAGAAAAACTGCCTATGAGTAGAATTAACACTGGTGCCTGTTTATGAACATAATCACATAATCAAACCAGTTATATTTTGTAGAGTGGATAATTAAGAAATGTTGGTACTTTACTATCAGTGGTGAATTACTAGTATGGCAAGACACTGCAGTGGAGAACCGCTGAACTTGGAAGCATTCACAGAGAATTTACAGCGTGCTTTCCTTTTTCCTTCTTTTTTGGCTTTCTGTTGTTCCCCCAACTATTGATTCATCTAAACTAGACTGTCCTTCCAGCCCTCATGTTTCCATTCGTTTTGCAAAAACATCGCAAGAAGCTATGTCAAATGCATCAGTAAATTAAAGTGTATGTATGAATAGATATTCACAAATTTCCCCACATCATCGTTAGCTGTCATAAGCTATGCGAGAAGTACGGAAAGGAACCGGGTCTCTTTACCTTTGGAGCGTGCCCAGAGGAACACAATGTAAAGAGAAATCCTTGGGAATGACTGTTCTCAGTATCTGCAATCTCCACTGAGCCCCTTGCTTTCTCTTTGGGAATTTAGTGTTTAACCATATTTTAATATGTCAAACTATTTGTTTCTCATGAGAGGAGGTATGTGGTAGCAATCATTGTTTGAGTCACAAACTGGATGAACTAGATTTAAATGTCATTTCTAAGTGGATTAAGAAATATTCCGTTTTTACATTTAACAAACGAGAAATGGCACAGAGGGAAGTGGTGATCTAGACAGAATCCTGGTAGATACCTAAATTTATGTTGATAGAGATTTACCTTACCCCTTTACTTTCTAAGACGTTGCTATAAAGCAAAAGGCATATGTCTAGAGGAGTGACCTGATGACTACCATTAGCCTTTCGTAAAGGAGTTGGCCACAAATTTTGGTATGAGGCAGGGACTGAGGAATCTTGTGTCTGGATCCTTGCGGAAGTGGGAGAACGGCAATAATAGGTTTTCTATCACATTCAAAAATTTTGTTCAGGGATATCCCATTTGTGTAGAGAAATGTAATTTTCCTCAGACATCATCTAAGCTCATTTCACGGAAATGGGGCGGCCTGAAATTTTTGCTGCATTTCTCTTTAGAAACAATTTTTAACTGTTTCTTTATATCACGGTTAAAAATTGTAAATGAACAGTTAGAAAAATAAAACACCTCTGTTGATTTAATTATATAGCTTACATGGTATTTAAATAGCCACATTTATTACGTATTTGTAGCTTGAGAGGATTCTTCACAAATAAAAGCTTTTCTATGGGCTGGGCACCATCCCAACTCAGATTTAGAATAATGTGGGAAAGGTTTTGTTCACTGAACTTATTCCAAATTTTCTAAGGTTCTATATCGTTGAAGGCTATGGTTGCTGATTTTATATGGTGGTGAAGACTCTTCTATTAAAATGTGTTTCACTGAAAATCTATCCTTTGAACAGACGCATAAGAAATTTATCTTGATTGCACTGGAAGATGGCAATTTGGAGCAATTATTTATCCTTATAATAACCCAAGAGCTTTTATCATCAAGCACTTACCATTTGAAGACCTGAGTCCCGTTCCTAAATAAGTGAATAATAATCTGCCTGTTTAATCCTTGCAATACAACTTAATCTTTTGCTAGCCTATTCTATGAGCTAACGAGTTTATATTAAGTGGAAACTGAATTGTCCACCTTCTCCATTGTTTATACAGATACATATTATACATATGCAATAGGATGAGCACCAAAGAACATTTTCTTTTAAACAATTATATTATAGGAAAGTTTCTTTGGCTGCTTCAGGCTAAAATCTAATCATTTACTAAAAGTTCACCCACTGAACTCATCAAGTTTTCCTTACCTTTCATCATTTTGACTACCTGACTTCTTACACAAAAACATTTTACTGAAAAAAAGTTACACTTTTACATTTTCTGGAACTTAAGAGCCATGAGACCTGTCTTTGCAAAACACCATTTTGGTACAGATAATTTTTCAGAAGGCAACTTAGGATTTTGACATATATACCAGTTGTCAGACTCTATAAAAAGTTCTGCTGGTAATTAGGTTTTTTTAATTCAATTCTGGTCAATTCTACCATAATAATTGCAATAGAATGCATTAATAATGAGCATAAAAGTTTAATGCAATGCATAGAACAGAATTCAGTAGCTGATTTTAATAGTGGTCACTTCTTATTCTATGTAGGGAAGACCAAGCTCTATATTGATGTACAAACCGTGGAGGCTATCTGGGAGACAGAGATGCTATTCTAAAAAAGAATATTTTAGGGAGAAACATCAGGGTGTCGCATGGTCATCTAGGTCATATGGTTAGACCAAAATTTCATTTAATTTTATTTTTGCAATGCCCTACTAATGGTTCAATAGCATCACAAGCAGCCCTAAATCCTGGGTGATAACATGTTCTTCCTCCAGTTTTAGAAATCCAATTGAATCAAAGTACCTATAAAAATACCTATACCTCTCTAGGTCTTGTGAGGATCAAATGAGATAATGTACATGAAAGCACTACAGATGCTATACAAATGCTAGTCGGATTCTAAGGGAAGGCTTTTTAGAGACAGCTTTGGCACAGTAGAAGGATACTGGGATTCAGTGTTGGAAAAAATCTTAGTTTTACTAGCTCTGTTCCCTAGAGCAAATCATTTAAAATTGAGTCTCACTTCTGTATACGTAAAACAAGTAAACTAATTTCTACCACAGTGCTGTTTCGTAAATCACCTTCAAACAGAATAAGACCTATAATGAAAGTGCTTTGTAAACAATGAAGCATGATACTGGTATATTGTTATTAGAGTGGTTATTTATTAAATATAGCGAAGGCAAAGTAATGGTTATAACAAAGTAAATTGTTTAATTAGAATATCTGTTTAGAAAGACTAGGCAATTGAAGTGAGTTCTTTATTAAGTACTTATCAAATGACTATCTCAGTGTCGCTAAGCAGAGGGCAGAGAAACGGTGGACAAGTCCTGGACTTGAACATCTTACCATTTCAAGAAAGTAAGGCATACTTTGAGTCTCTACAAGAGGTAAAGGAAAATTTTTTAAATGTATCCACATTATAAGCCACTTGAATGATTAAATCTGTCACCTAGCTTCAATAGTACTTGTTTGAGAATTGTGTACAAAATATTGTCCTATGCCCTGATCTGTGGGAGTGTATGAGTGTACGTGTGGAGTAGTTGGGGAGGGTGGGAATGAAGTTGAAATGTATACTACAAAAGAGTGTAAACGTATCGTTCCTCCCTTCCTTCGACAACCTTATTCATTTGTGAAACTTCAAGATTTTATGCTATGAAGAAGCATAAAATGAATGTCAAGAGACTTGTACCAGGATGTATCATTGAAACATATTGCACCTGCTACATAGAAACAGGTCTTTATTTTTACGAAATATAAACGTCAAAAGACTAAATTGTCAGGTACCAAATATTTGTAGCTATACATTCCCCAAAGCCCAATATATTAGAATTAAAACAAAGGATTAAAACATTATGTTAAGGTCTAACACATATGTATACACTTAACTTCTTAGTCTTCTAGTGATTTGTTTAGACAGGGAGCTTAGAAGAGTCGGTAAGATCTGGTGGAAAGCCTTATTCGAGTGACAGTGTCAAGTTGTCTCACTGAGCCTCAGCTTCCTCATCTGTAAATGAGGAAAGCTCTAACTTGTTAGGTTGTGATAAGATTCAGCATTCTAGTGAACAAAAGTGACCCAAACTGTGCCAGACAAGTGCTTGGAGTTTAAGAAGTAAGCAATAATGTTCAGCAAGTAGGAATCTCCTTTTTGTTTTTTTAAACCTCTTAATCCCATACCCTTATCTTGCCCTTCCCCCCTTTCCTCTCCTCACTGACAACCCCTAGTTTGTTCTCTATACCTGTGTCTGTTTTTTTCACATTCATTCACTTGTTGTATTGTTTAGATTCCACATATTGTGATATCATACAGTGTTTGTCTTTCTCTGACTTATTTCATTTAGCATAATACCATTCAAGTCCATTCATGTTATTGCAAATGGAAAAATTCCATGCTTTTTTATGGCTGAGTAGTATTCCATTGTGTATATATGTATCCACTACATCTTTATCCATTCATCTGTTGGTGGACACTTAAGTTGCTTCCATATCTTGGCTATTGTAAATAATGCTGCTATGAACATTGGGGAGCATGTATCTTTTCAAATTAATATTTTTTTCCTTCAGCTACATTCCCAGGAGTGAAACTGCTGGGTCATATGGTAGTTCTACTTTGGGTTTTTTGAAATGGAATCTTCAATTTTAATAAACACAACAAATGATGTTTCAGTCTGGCAAAGATGGCACACCTTGCTCTAAATTTAATTATTCTTTCTCTTTCCCACAGAATACTACGAGTTCTTACTGGTGAATCATTAGTATTTACAGAATAAAGACATCTCTTTTTCACATTTTAAATGCTTTCAATATAGTCACTAGGAAGACAAAGTAACAGTGTTTGTTATGGTTAGAAAATAGCACACAGTTTTCTAAATTCTTTTTCACTGAAAGAAATGTTTCAGACTAGTGCTTTATCCTCAGAAATATGTGAGTTTGGGTATATTATCATGTTATTTGAGGTTAGCAAGTATGTGATGCTTGAGGTCATAACTAGCTATTGTTTACTAAACATGTATAAGATAAAGGGAGATGAGAGGCTAATTATCAATAGATTTGCCTTACATAGCAAATACCATTTTCTACTTTAACTTGGCCTCAATGATAATAATCAGAAGTCAAGTTTCTAAACAGCTTTCCCATACCCTTTTGGGCCATTAGTTCCCTCATCTTTAAAGTTTTCAATATTCTTTTCAAGACATCTTGAATACTTGAGCAGCAATTTTCCGTGTCTGCAGCAATCACCAGTGGAATGCTTTTGTGAATGGGAAATTAAATGGATTTTCAACAATGTAGATACTTTAAAATGAGAGTCCCGATGAAATTATGGATGAATCAAGGGACAGCAGGAAGTCTGTGATTTTCTGCATTTGCAAATGTCTTTCTAAAACACGGCATCCTTAGCTCTCAACAGATATGACCCATTAATGCCAGTGCCTCAATATTTTTTTAAATAATTCTTATTTTAAAAAATTTTTTTATTGAAGTATCATTGGTTCACAGCATTATATTAGTTTCAGATATATAACACAGTGATTCGATATTTTTATAGATATACTCCATTTAAAGTTACTATAAAATATTGGCTTTATCCCCTGTGCTGTACACTATAGCCTTGTAGCTTAGTTATTTTATACACAATAGTTTGCATCTCTTAATCCCCTACCCCTCTTATGCCCTTCCCCCCTCCCTTTCCCGGCTGGTAACCACGAGTTTGTTCTCTATATCTGTGAGTCTGTCTCTGTTTTATTAAATTCATTCCTTTGTTTTATTTTTTTAGAGTGAGACCGTTTAGTAAACAATAGCTAGTTATGACCTCAAGCATCACATGAGTGAGAACGTTTATGGCTTCAGAATTTCACACAAGAACAGTCAGTAAAGTAGCCAACTTTATACATAAACTCTCAAATTGTATAAAGGGCATTAAATATGCTACTGGTTATTGGAGGACTCCTACAAAATATTTATGTCCTGACTTCTAGAAGTCTAAATAAAAATGGTATAAAAAAAGGTTTTAAAATCTAAAGAGAATATAAGAACTCATACAGGGAAAAACAGAAATGTATACAATGTTATTTAGCTACCTGCTTGTTTTTGTCACTCGCATCTGTGAGCAGAACAATTTAGAGGCCCCTCAGATGCAGTGAGGCAAACAGAAGTCTAAAGGCCTTTCTGGAAGAGGATAACATCAGCGAGGGCTCGGGGGATTCGTCTGCCAGGGCTGCAAGCAGATCTGACCTATTGGTGGTGTGAGATAAAGCAGCTGTCTTTGAAAGCTACTCTGGCATCTGCCATCTATGTTTCTCAGAAGGAGTGTGGCAGAAGAAGATCAATAATTAGTGAAGTGCTGTTACTAAATAACCACAGAAGAGGAAGAATCATTTGACCTTCATATTAGTCACATTGCTGTTTATAAAACAGGTCTTTCAAATGAATTCCCACTCACTAATTTCATATACTTCCTCCAGAATTTAACTATTCATTCAACAGAGGGTTAATCTGACAAAACCATTGCATGATTTTCCAGAAGAGGGGTAAGATAGCAGAGTGATGAGAAACACGGGGCCTGGAGCTGGACCCGGTGGGTGTAGATCTCGGCTATACTCCTTAGCAGCTGTGTGACTTCAATAAACTATTTAGTCTCTCCTAATCTCAGTCCCCTCATCTGTAAGATCAGGGTAATGTAATGTCTCCCCTCTTATTTTAATGAGAAGATTAAGTGATAGAGTTGTCAAGAAAGCACTGACAATATTTGGTATTACAAACACTCAGTAAATGCTAATTATTAAGGTTTCTAGGCTTGAAAGAGGTCATTTATTTTTAAGGTATATTTTATTACTACACCATGCAAACCTGTATCTCTTTTCTTGATTTCTGTAATAGAGGAAAATACTGTCAAAACTGAAAGATTCAAAATGAATTACCCAGGTACCTAATTCAATGAATATGTATCAATATGCTACTACGTATAACACAAGTCAGTAAGAGTTCTTGCCGTCAGAAAAGGAGTTGTGCAACTAGAGATGCCCAAGGAGTAAAGCGATGTGGCATAAAAGGCATACCAACTCTTAAGATTTAAGGGGCCTGGTTAATGGCGTAAGTATCTTTTTCCTCCAGAATTCAGAACCATATGAGACACTTTGTTACAAAGCAGAAACTAACACACCATTGTAAAGCAATTATACTCCATAAAGATGCTAAAAAGAAACATAAGAGAGGTAGGCTGAGGAATCAAGCTACTACTGTAGCTTTAGGGAGCACATTAACTGCATTACGAGGCTTAAATGTGTGGCCTCAGTGTGGTTCCTTGAACTGAGCTTGCAATTCAAATCTACAATGCTCCCTGAAAGTGCAGACTGTACCCCTGTAAGTTCACTGCACGTCCAAGAGCGTGCACCTCTCTGTGGGAAAGCAGATGTACAGTAAGAACCTCAGACACCCTGGGCCAAGCATGCTCAATTCCTTCTCTCACATTTATCAATAGGGCCAGGCATTCCTCCCCTGGGGAAGACGGATGGAGAGAGGAAGCCAAAAAGACAGAAACATCGCTCCTTTATTTTTTCCTTGAAAGAGTGCTATGGAAATTCCCCCTTCACTTGGTGGGGTATGAGGAGTGAAAATAAGTGTTCTTGTCCTGAAGGAGACAACATGCATAGGGGTTCAAAGAAGAAAGAGTCCAGAGGGTTGGAATGATTAGGAAACAATTCAGAGAGTAGATAGTACTGGGGATATGCATTTTAAAGGAGTATCAGTTGGATAGGCAAGATGAAAGAACGGAGCTACCATGAGGAGCTGGTAGTAAGTCCTAAAGAAAAAGCTAGAAGAATTTTCAAGCATCAGAGAAGAAGACCCATCACAGTTGACACTGAAGTGCATTTTTAATGAACTTCGAACGCCTGAGACTTTGTTAATATTTAAGAGGCAAGAAATAGGCAGTCATCGTAAGGTGTTTAAGATTAGCAAGCACATGCGGTATATATTTAAGATGATGTAACATTCTATGGAAATAGTATATTATTAAATAGATATTGTGAGGGTCAGTCTCAATTGCTGGGTAAATGAAACCAGCACCTATATCACACACTAGAATGGGTAGTAAATGAGGAAAATAATGAACAGATTTATAGGGGAAAGAAGACAGAAGGCTATCCGGAAAGAAAGGAATTTTGGAATGTATAATATGGAAAGTGGATCACTGCCCAGAGGTGAAGCCCAAACCATAATTACAAAAATCATTAGAATCAAAAAATAAAGGAATTTCGAGAGCCAAATGGCAGAGAATCATCAATGGACGTTGAAATCACTAAGAATGCCTCTAAGGATGTTAGCGAAATGCAGTACAAGCCAGTGGAGGAAGATGGACGCCCATCCTAGAAGTCCTGGTGACAGTGATGAAGCATTAAATAGCATAAGTACAGAAAATATAAGTGGCTTAAGAAACTGCTGGTAGTTAATTGTCTGGAATTCGTATTGAAATAAATTCTCCTGGCCTTATGGAAAATAAGGGACTAAGAGGCCTCAGGGGGAAGCTGGGTTTCAGTTAATAAAAGATGGAAAGAGTTTAGAAGAAAGATTTGAGGATTCATTACAAGGTGCAATCAAAGGCAGGCACTCAACTGACATACTATGCATGACACAGTAATAAGGGGATGGGCCAGAGTGTAAGTGACCTGGGGAAGAGGGGCAATCTAGATAGGAAAAAGGATGCGGGCATTATCAATAGCAAGGATTAAGGAAACGACGGTTTGAGAAAGAAGCTCCAGGGACCTGTTGACAGTACAGGAGGTAGCATAATTTGATCATTTTCAGTCCTCTGGGATGGCATTGCCGGGTCACTTGTTGAAAAATTATATTCTTTCAACACCTTACAATTAGGAATGGGCATTGGCATCATCCTGTTGGCGCTTGCTGCTAACAACCAATGTGGGAATTTTGAGAGACAGACACATGGTCTCACCAACACATTCGAATGTAGTCACGATGCCATCCAGTGGTTAGTTTGGTTACTTTCACAGATACTGTCCATCTCTCTTTAAGAATATATTTTATTTTATAGTGAATATTCATCTAAGTTTCAGCAGGCTTTTATGAAAAGCATTTTATTGTATCTTCAAAAATCAGAGAGGAGGGATTTGATTTGTTATTTACTTCTAAGATAATGGAGTTACACCCAGCTTGTTTTCTGTATGTGTTATGCTCTAGGAAACATGATTTAGCCTCTCTTCTATTGAAATTAATGCAATAAAGAACCATGAAATAATGGGCCTTACACTGTATTCAATTTTAGTCCTAATAGAAACACAATGGAAAATAACATCTGCGACATAGGCCTGGTTGAACACAGGAAAGTAATGGATATTTTCTGCTATGATTTTATTGGTGTTCTGGGTTATATCCTTCACAGAATGCTCATCGGTACAGTAATAATATGGTACATACTTTGACTTGACTTATATGTAGTCTCAGTTTGTCTATACGTTTACTTGGGCAAATTTAGCGGGGAGACTTTCATTTGGTTGCTAACAAAGTAGGATAAATCGAGCTGCCATTAGCAGGAACCCTTCTCAAAATTTTTGTAAAAGCACAGCTTTCAAATTCATTGCACATCTCTTTAAACATATATCTTAAAGTAATTTTTAGCGACATCCTATTTGGGATATGCAAACATTTGGCAATAAAATTCTCCTTTGCCACAAAAATTCATTATTTGAATCTCCATGGTAAATTAGCTTTATGAGGTAGCTACTTTATTTTTCTATGAAGCAAAGGCAAGAATAGAGACAGTTTCATCATCTTTATCATTGTTTGTATGAGGAATCACTAAACAGTTCACTGGTGGGAAGCTATGAAAAGGCCCTTTGGTTTACGCCTTTATCGGTAGGCATAAACATAACTAAACCACCCTAGAAAAATGTACATTAATATCTAACATTGTTTCTAAAGACCTAGAGGGGTAGTGTCACCACAGTCAACTATGCTGTACTGATGCAATATTTTAAATCATTTCAATTTGAAAGTGATTGGAGCCATTTGTCATTTGATTATTTTCACACTATTTGTCCTTAGACTGCTTAAATTCAGTTCAGAAAATACAGAATTGATTTGGAGAAGAAGGCGGTATTGACATAAACGATGGCAACGTCTGCAGATTTTCAGGGCTGGGGGAGCAAGAGATCAAATGCTACCCAGACTGCGAGGCAAAACTGATGACGACAATCAAAATAGAAAACTTTATGGTTCATACGAGTTATTGCATTTGATCTTAACTCATGCAGTTACATACTCCATACTACTTATCAATATTAAATTCTACCACTCTACAGTCTTCTTCATGCAATGAACTTTTGGTTGTTTGGTTGTTGTTACTATTTTTTAAACTTTACATTTGGAAAAATTTTAAACTTACCAAAACAATTGAAAGAATAGTACAATGAACACACATATACTCTTTGCTTATGCCAAATGATAACTTTTTGCCACACTTGCTTTGTGTATGTGTGTGTGTTCACTTTTTTTGGCTGAGCTATGTGAAAATAAGCTGTAGGCACTTCATCCCTAAGTTACTTCACTGTGTATCTTAAAAACAAGAATACTCTCCTACCTAACCACAATACCAGTATCACACGCCAAAAACTTGAACATTGGTGCAATAATATTATCAAATATAATACCTAAATTTAAATTTCCCCAATTGTCCAAAAATGCACTCAATAGCTCTCTTGTAAAGGTACACTTCAACTTTTACAATGAATATCCCCAGGTACCTTTTACGCAATTTTTTTTTTTTTGGCTGTGTTGGGTCTTCATTTCTGTACGAGGGCTTTCTCTAGTTGTGGCAAGCGGGGGCGCGCAGGCCTCTCACCATTTTGGCCTCTCTTGTTGCAGAGCACAGGCTCCAGACGCGCAGGCTCAGTAGTTGTGGCTCATGAGCCTAGTTGCTCCGCGGCACGTGGGATCTTCCCAGACCAGGGCTCGAACCCGTGTCCCCTGCATTAGCAGGCAGATTCTCAACCACTGCACCACTAGGGAAGCCCTACGCTATGTTTTTGACATCTATGAATTCTTGCCTGAATAACTTATTATGCTAGGTATTGCAAAACAAGGTGATTTTCTAATTTTGCCATTTCTTCTACATTTCGAGACAGAATTCTACTGTAAAGAAGAAAGTTCTTTTCCTTTTATTTAATAGTATCACCCTGGGTTCATGGACTTTTTTAATAATTTTTTACAATCATTTTACTTTTTCACATCCACATTGTGCCAATTGTGGCCAGTAAGGGCCCCAAAGACCAGCTCCGTGTCTTTCTGACACATGCCAACCAATATGGGGCGTATCCTTACATTCTTACACAATGAGGAGCTCTAGGCCCACCCAGTACCTTCCTTGCCCCAAACTTAAACACAAGAAATCCGTTCTGCCTTCCCTCCCCAATGGGTAAAGTTATTGAGAAACCAAAATATACTAATTTTTACTGGAATATCATCTTCTAGGCTCTTTTGGTGGAGAGAGCTAGGTTTTTTTAAAAGAATGCATTCAAACTTACACCTCTAAGTCAAGTTCAACAACACAGGATTCTTCTGCACTTTTTTCCATTCCATATGCATATCCCCACATCCCACTGTGAGAACACCAATTTCTAACATCATCCACATATTTCTCATTTGCTCTATCCTACAATACACAAAAGCTTCAGAATTACTACACCAATAGCAGTAGTAACAAACCTGCTGTCAGATTCAAGATTTTTAAACTATTCTTTTATGTCCTTAGATTATGTATCACTAAGGTGTTTCACTTAACAGTGCATCTCGAAGCACTCCATATCAGTTCATAGAGATATCTTTTATTCTTTTTGATGGTGTTATAGTACTCCATGTTATGGATACATCAGAATTTACTCAACCAATCTCCTATAATTTGGCATTTAAGGGTTCTTCCCCAATATTATGCCACAGTGACTAACTTTGTCTATTTTGTTTTGTATTTTCGAAGGTGTACCTTCAGGATAAATTCCTAGAAGTGGGATTACAGAAGCAAGGGTTACCAAGGATACTTTTGTCAAATAGTGCCAAGTTCCCCTCCATAGATACCGTGCCATTTTTCACTTCCATCACTGTACTTCTTAAAATAAGCAAATCATTATTTCTCCCTGAAAACGGTAATTATTTAAATAATAAACAATTGACAATTTTATAGAACTATAAGAATTCCTTACACACCCACTTCCTGATTCCAAACTCAAATTTAAATTATATAGGTGGCAGATGTATATAATCCACAGAAACAGAAGGACTATAATACTAGACAAACCTGGACAACTGGTATATTTTGAAATTGTAGTATTTATGATTATTTTTCTCTTAGACTAATTAAAAATGAAACTAAATAATTCATGTAATGGAAATTTAGAGTGAAAAGAAATCTCAGAGATTGATCTTTATGAATTATATTAGAAGAAAATGAAGTACTTGCAACATAAACATGATTGAATGTACATTACAGTTATTTCTTGGAGTATGACTATCTGTATAGTATATATGCTACTCTCACTGAAAATGTAATCTTCTCTGTCTTAATTTTTCTTCTAGGGTTCTCAGTCTCTGTATCAACTTTATACCTTCCTAGATTTCTAATATTTCTATTTAAACAGTTCCTAAGATCTCACAATCTGATTTCTTAGTTCCCATTCCCAGGCCACAAAGTGTGGAAGACCAACTCGTGTGACTGAACCACTATAGATGTCCCTCCTGTGACACCAGTGGGCTTTCACTGCCACTCAGCAGTACTTCCTTCTCCAGACGTCTGAAATTCACCTTTCTACACCTTTTCTTTTAGCTGATGACCTTGGTTTTTACTTTACTTGAAAACCAAGGGCATTCAATTTGTATTCATACCAATTCTATCCTCCCTTCCTTGTAACATCTTTATTTTCACTCTTCCTGCGGGCTAACTCTCCCCTTCTCACCTCCACACACCTGCACTCTTCCTCTGGAGCTGTGCTCCATAAATCATCTCCTTTTCAGCTTACAATTTGTTAAATCTTTCTGTCTTCTGGCAACTTCTCTTTGTCTCCACACATGCTTAGGACTCACACATTCTAACAACAGCTTTCTTCGCCTTCTTAACTTTGGATTGTTACGTTTTCTTGTCCTTTCAATGGCAAAATTCTTAAAGTCGCTGTTTTAAAAATCACAGCTTCTGTTTACTCTCTTGTCAAGCCCTTGTAATCTGGCTTCCACTTCACTGAATATGTTCTTTTAAAAGTTTCTAGTGACCTCTAAACTCTAATTCCAGTAGTCTCTTACTGTTCTCCATCCTTCTTAAGCTCACTTCAATGTTTGGCGCTATTGATGGATTTCCTTTTCAAACTCCCTTTCTGAGATCATCTGGACTCTTTGTTACCAGTTTTCCTCCTCAACATTCCCTCTCCCTCTTGTTCACTAGTTTGTCCCAACTCCTAACATTAGGGATTTCCTAAAAGTCTTCCATAAGGTTTATTTGAATAGTTCATCAGGTAAACAATGTGTTGGAAGACCACACATGAGGATGTTTCCTGGATTGTGAAAATGGTAGAATGCATATTGGGGAGCTCATTGCACAAAGCCTGAGAGTTATAGGTATATAGATAGGTTCAGATGAACTATATGGAAGCAGATAATAGATAGGCAACAGGTATATATAGGTTCAGATAATGGGCCATGTAGTTCTAAGTCTATTTATTGGGCCAGTATGTATCACAATATTTGTGGGCCAGTATTTCTCAGGTAATTATATATCCAACAACAGTTTTTAACTGACTGAAAGCAGAGGTCCGAACTATAATTTTAAAATATTGATAAAATGTTAACCCTTCTTTTTAGCCTTTCTGCTGAAAAGATTTTCTTTTAATCTAATATCCAAAAGCAACCTGCATCATATTACTATGTCTAAACTGCCCTTAGTTAAATCATTAATAATCATCCATTACTTTTTAGAAATCAGCTCTGTTTCTCCATTTTTAAAGACCTAAACATTTTGAATAGGTTTTTTTCTACAATAAAAATACCGTTACAGCTTCAATTGACATAGGTCAATTTCTGATGTAACCTGGTCTTTATAGTAATCACTCAGAATAAAAACCAAAAATGTCACATTCCTTCAGTCAGGAACTTAGGCAATATTTAATCACACATCCGTTGCCTAAATTACAGCAAATATTTGTTGGGCACCAATCATATGCCAGTCTCTATTAGGACATTAGGGATTCAATCTAGACAAAAATCTTTGCCATGAGAGCATATACATTTCATCTGAATGAATCAGAATGGCTTAGATGGAATGGTATTTGTAGCTTATACCTGTCCTTCCTGCAGTGGGTGGTGCTGTATGGGGTGTACCAGCTTTAGTGAACCCACTAAATTGGGCAGCTAGGAAGATATTTATCTTCTATAAAGGGGAACTGTTCATCGTGTCCATGTTCAAAACTAAGGGTGATCTTGCCCCAGGGGACTTTTGGCAACGTGAGCCAACCATTTTGGTTGCCCAAGCTGATGGGAAAGGGTTCCTACAATGCACCGGACAACCTCCCAAAGAATTATCCCATCTACAATGTCAACAGTGCCAAGGCTGAGAAACCGTGCTCTGGGCAAAAGGGCTCATGTGGCTTGGGTTCTCTCTTAGAAGAGGGACATAAACCACATTCTTCCACAGCCTTTCTCCTACTTCTGACCATACAGATCTCCCTTCAAGTTTATTTCTCTGATCTTTTTTGTTCCATGGGAAAACATATAATATTCAACTGAGATCTGTACTTTCTGGGCTGTTCTCAAGGGTCAATCAATGCTTGCTAAAGTTTTCGAGCAAGCACTAAGGTAAGTTCTGTGCCTGCTGGGCATAATTATAGAAAACAACTTCAGTTTAAAAATCTCCTAATGGGAAGCACAGGCGCTATCTACAAATTACAATCTTCTTCTGGTGTGTTTGTGCCCTCAGCAGCTCACAGCAGGGCCAAATCAGTCTCCATCAGCCACCATTTTTCTAGCTACCTTCCTAAAATATCAGAAGCAACAAACCTCCCAGGGTGAGGAAACATTCTGCAGTTTTGCCTACATGGATCACTACTTTTCCCCTACAGTGGTTATGCGTCTATAAAATAACTAAGAAGTTATTATTTAATTCATGAGTAGAAGGGCAAGTTAATCATGTTATTCTTTAGAAATGTTATATGTCACATGGTAGAAAACTCACAGGGGCCTTGGTTGTTAGTCCAAAATTCACTTGCGTTTTTCCTTTCCTTTAGATACTGCCTAAACGTTATAGATGATAATGTCATCATTTTACCTGTATAACTCTATGGCAAGGTATAAACTAAGTCACGTAACTGTTGAACTCCGGATGGAATTTATACTTTTACTACTTATATAACATTAGATAACTCATTTAACCTTTCAGGGGCTGGATTTAGTAATGCATTAAATAAATAAGTTGAGCTAGTATCTGGCATGAGAATCCTGGGTTTGAATTGGGTCACACAGCCAGAAACTGGTGATGCCATCAGCAAGTCATCCCCCCATTTAGACTCTAGAGATTATAACGTGATTACTTCGCGTATTACAAAGCTATTTGCCATTGCTCCTGTCATCACTAGATGGTTATCTTGAATGTGGTTTCTGGTTCCACAGACACAACTTAATATTACCCTAAACTGTATCTAAGACATGATATCCAATATTCAGGATGTCTGAATTGGCCAAAATTAAGTAGGGTTTTAAATTCTGTGTTTCAGCTTTTTTTTTTCCCCTAGTGAAATAATTACACTTTGTAGGCATAGAAGTATAGGAGTGGAGATGTAATTTTTACCCCAGTGGTTCCAAATTTCTTAACATGCACATCTATTTTAGATTCACGAGGAACTACTAATACATTATAAAACACTTCTTTTTAGTAAAGGTCGAATATTTTCTCTGAAAAGTCTCCCATCTCAAAATGTGTCTTCTTTTCTGTCCTAAAACTGTATGAGCTCTGTTATTACAGCAAGAACACCTTCACTAGCAAACAGAAATGTCACCCAGCCAAAGAGAGGTATGGAGAGCCAGGTCCCATCCACTATGACCTGGCATTTTGGTCCGTAGTTACTGACCATCAAGAGTGATGTCGTTCGTTTTTAGAAAACCCCATGATGTATTAGTCCAGAGCAAGAAGAGAGACACGTTTGTGGGTGGCTGGCTGGAGTAGAACTTGGACATCATTTCTGAATTCTGTGATTTTTCCAATTACCTCTGCTCCCAAGAAGTCAATCACCACTGCTTATAAAGAGTAACCCATTTGACTGATAAATAACTAGGTTCTGAGGGAATATTAAAATGAAATTAAACACTACTTCATTTACACGTCACCTATCCACTTGCATTTCAATGTATCCAGACCATTTTCCTAGGCACTCTTGTTGAGTATGGTAAAATCTCCACCTCCATCAGGTACTTTTTATTTTTATTTTTATTTTTATTTTTTTTGGCGGTACGCAGGCGTCTCACTGTTGTGGCCTCTCCCGTTGCGGAGCACAGGCTCCAGACGCGCAGGCTCAGCGGCCATGGCTCACGGGCCCAGCCGCTCCGCGGCATGTGGGATCTTCCGGGATCTTCCCGGACCGGGGCACGAACCCGTGTCCCCTGCATCGGCAGGCAGACTCTCAACCACTGCGCCACCAGGGAAGCCCTCCATCAGGTACTTTTGAGGTTGGATGCACGTTGGAGTGATTCTCCATGTGCTATTTCACAGAATCACCAGCCCACCTTTCCAGTATCCCTTCTGGGTTAGATTTCTTCACAATACCCAGATAACAAGTAGGCAGGCTACATCTTATTATCCAGGTTTGCACTGTGGAAGGAATGGTCTGATTCTCAAGAAGCTGACACCTTTCTTGGATATAAAAGATATGTAAAAGAATACATAACCCACTCCAAAAAATACTATGATGGTTTACAGCAAATCAATTTGCTATAAATGTGATTTACTACAAATCATCATAGTACTAGCTATCTTCAAGCAGTATGAACTAAAGATGTAGAAAAGTAGTATATAGAAGAAATGGTTTGAAAATACCCACGATTATGAACCAGTTCCACCTAACCAAGTAATTTATCATTTAATAGGTATTTTATAGCAAAGTTAACTATACATGCTTCTTCTATAAAGTACATCCTATATTTCCATTCTTGGCCGATGAAAACTTAAGTGCAATCCTGCAGTACGTCAGGAATTGAAGTGTTTTATGTTCTAACATTTCAGTCCCCAAGAAGAGTTCATTTTTCTGCTATAGCATTTTCCATATCATCTTTCTTTGTTCAACAAGCTCCTTCCAATCCTCTTTTCCATGAAACTACAAGATTTTCTTGAGGCTCAAGGATCCCCACATATTCACATCATCTCAAACTTTACTCTTGTCTTTCTTTGCCTGTAATTTTCTAGTATCTCCTGGATTTTACACATCAAGTATAAAATTCATGAAACTCAGTTACTCACTTTATCAGTTCTGCACATTCAAACTTCCTGGTATTGATTTCACCTTACATGCATCATACCTATAGTTGGTTTGCATTTTATTTATACCGCACATAAACTATTTCTTTGTAAAGACTATTTTTACAGCACAGTGGAGAGTGCGTAGGAGACTTTGGTTTTAATCCTGCAGAGCACTTTCTTTCCTCAAGCATAGAATAGAAATGTTGAAATTGTGTTCATTTTCCCAGAACTTACTGTGATGTGTATGTTTTTTATTCACGTACCCTCTAATTTCTTACTCTCCCCAGTTCTAGAAAAGAAATTGAACTTTTAGAATTCTTTCTTTGAGAGAAAGGACGTAATTTTATTCATGAAGTCCATTTCAATTAGTAAAAATGTCTCTGAGTGGCTGCTCCCCCAGAGATTAAATGTCCAATAAGCAGCCACGTAGAAAGTGGACTCCCATCCCCCTGGTTTCTCACACCATACATAAGTGATGGTATACACTTCCTCCTACCAGCTTTCTCCTGAAATTGTAATTTGTCATTTTCTAAGGACTAAACAATTAAGGTCTGAGATTCATTTTCATTGCAAATGAATAATTAGTGAATGTCAATTTCATGTTCTCTTAGTCCATGCAAAAGACAAAAGCAGTTATGTTACAATGCTTAACAGGCTCTCTAGCTACGCTGACGTAGCAATTCTTGGAGATGATAAACATAAATATTATTATTGTCTTCCTCCTTAAAATATCATCTAATCTGGTCTCATTTAAAAGTTTACTTAACATTTGTCTTCTCTATGTATAACTTTAGGAGTGTTTTGCTAATTAGATACAAGAAATATAGTCACCTCTTCTAAACATTATTTTATTTACACTTGGTTTTAGATTTTTTATTGTTTCTTTGTTTCTCCACCCCCTTACAGCACAAGGTATCTCAAACCCCAAGCAGCTGCCATCTGGCTTGTTTTACATAACTCTCTGAGGCCATTCAAGTGGCAATATACCAGTGAGGAATAAAAATATATATATTGGATAGAGCCCAGGAATTGCACCCAAAATAGCTTTTGAAAAGTCATTGAGCATAACAGTGGAAATAATAAGGAGGTCATAGCAGCAGCTGCTCTGGGAGCACTGAAATAATTCTCCCATCAGCATGCCGCAGGTACAGGCGGAAAGCAATGCTTTTGGAACCTCCACTTTCTCCTTTAGTTTTTATGCCTATCGCTCAGTCTCAACAGCTGACAGGCACCTGGGGTTCAATTCCTTCAGGATTTCATAAATTCACACTAATTTTGGCAATTTCCCAATTGTAACAGTGAGAACCTTCCCCCAAGTTGGGCAAACAGCTTTAGTATTTCATTGCATATTCATGTATCACCCCATGTTATTTTTAGTCTCTAAAGGAGACAGCAGAGGAGGCTTCATAAAAGATTAGTAGGAGCCCTACAGATAGCTTTCTCACTGTTCTAATAGATTTTGGGGTTTTTTTCTTTTCCTGAGAGGGCAGACAAGAATTCCCTTCAAAGACAATGTATTTGGTAGTGAACAAAAGGAAAACTTCAAACCACCAAGAATCTCCTTGATATGTGAGAATATCTAATTTTGATTCCCCCAAGACAGCCAGCCACAACGTTCACCAATTGTAAGGCACCAGCTAATCTTTACTTTCTCTTTCCCCCCAGTTCTTTCCATTTGTATTATTTAAAGGGTATGTCATGTTTCATTATTTCCACATTTCTTTCTGTGAGATATCAAAATCACATTGGGAAAGAGCTATATCTTAAAAAAAAAACAAAACAGACAATTGGAGATAATTTTTTTCATACCGTATAGGTGTCTTGTAACTTTTATATTTACTGTGCTGTTTTTTACAAGAATTTTCTATTCCATTTCCCTTATTCATCCAGAGAGTTTTATAAGATTGTATAGTGTGTAATATAGTGAAAAGCCCAAAATAATAGAAAACATTTTTAGAATGGAGACATTCTACAAATGACAGATTTTTCCATTTTAGGCCTTATGAAAAATGCATTTGAAACTTATAAAATATGTATCTGGAACATCTGAGTGCAAGATTTTTTATTTTATTTTAGAATTCAGATCCATGATTTAAAAGCCCTTTCCTTTTTCTGAAAATAGCCATGCTGAATTGATTTTTAAGGAGAAAGAAAGGGTGTAATTTGGATTTTAACCCTTTTCTAAGGACTTACACTGTTTTCACTTATGCTGACTTCCTTTATTCCCATTGCATCCTCATGGAGCAGGGAATGAATGTGTTATTATCACTCTTTTACAAGGATGAACTTTAGGCAGAGCTATAAATAAGGCTTCATTTTCCTTTGTTCCATTTCACCTTTTCAGTTCTACATCTCCTGTTATAGATGCAGTGTGGCTTTCTAGCTAACACTCCTTTTTCTATCTTGAAAGAAGGGTCTTATTATCTTATAACATCACTCAAAGAGAACTTGCTTTCCCCGCATCCCCCAGAGAGTTAAAGAAAGGAAATAACCCAAATGAATGAATCACTAATGGTAGAACTTCAGTAATGAATGTGAGATAGATATCTAGGAGATATCGCTGGGTATTTTCCAAGTCTTTGAAAACTGCATGGAGGAGTAGGGAAAGTCCCATTTTGTTATTCTTATGAAAACCAAAAATCTGAGTATTCAATCTTTTATAATCTTGATTTTATAATCTTGATTTTTATAATCTTGATTCTCCAACTTTGAAAGTAGTTCTTTCTCAGTCAGACTTCTTCCTTCTATGATGGCTGCATCAACTTCCACTAATTTTTACTACAGTTGACGGAGTGAAAAAAGAAGGTAACTGAATATAAAGATGACTAGGTTGGAAACCAAAAATCCAAGTCTAGTCTGATTTGCCACTAACTAGCATTCTGACTTTTGGAAGCAGCTGTGCCTTTCTGAATGTATTTTCCTCCTCTAAAATTAGGAAGCTCAACAATATCTTTTTTAATGGTTCTGCAACAGTCTTCTTGGATTTAAGCTTGAACTCTACTACTCTACTAGGTGTATGATCTTACACAAGCTATTTAATCTGTGTATGGTTTACTTTTCTCATCTCTAAAATGGAGATGATTGCAGTGCCTACCTTGGAAGGAATTACATCAAATGGAGTAAGTACTTAGTTAGATTCTAATAATTTTTAGCTATTACTTGATTTTTAAGAGCTAAATTCAAGTTACCACAGATACATTAAACAGTTAGCATAACTGAAAAATGTAAATATGATTTTAGATATTTGTATAATAGCTGATGTTTATCAAGTGTTTATTATGTGCCAAACATTGATTAAGTCCTTCATTTGTAAATCTCATTTAATCCTCTCAATAACACATTGTAGAAGATACAATTATCTTTGGTTTACCAATGATAAAACAAAGGCTTACACAATCACACTTCACACAAGTTAAAAAAAAAAAAAGGTACCGGAGGTGGTGGCGGCGAACAGTTTTTTCCCCAGAGTTCACTCTTTTAATCACTGTGCTATCCTGCCTTCCATTCTAGGCCTTCTGCCTTCCATCTAGATGACTAAACCCTAATTAAATGCAGCACTAGATCCTAATAAAAATAAACCTTCTCATCTCTTCAATCATTTATAATCCCTATTTGATTTACATTAATTCTCTTCCAAACTTGCCAGTGGACTTTTATGAGGCTATGAACCCATAAAGTCAAAAAGTGTTTTCAAATCACGACTCATTATTCGCCTCCATCCTTTCCTTTCACATATGAAGGACCAAGTTTCTTGGGAATCTCAGAGACTTATTTAGATCTAGCCTGGAATTCACCTAAAGCTAGATAAAACTAGTGTTGATAGGCCTGTAAGAGCCCCACAGAAAAAACTGCATCAACACACACATACACAAGCACACACACACACCCCTTCATTTCAAATATAAGAAGTCAGAGGTCAGAGTTTTAACACCATTGTTTTCCATAGATGATGGCAATTAAGACATTTGAAACTGCTACATTTCAATCACCAGATCCTCATGGTGCAACACTTCACTGCACTGGGAAACAACATCTGTTTCATTCTCCAGATTAATTCCCTTCTTTCAGAGAAATGACTTTCAGCTATTTTAGATATATGCGCTTCGCTTCATTTGAGAAGCAATTTATATTCATTCAGTCACAGCCATCATTCACTAATATCATTGGATTGATGGACTTAAAAAGCCTAGCTTTTCATCAGTTCTGTTTGCAAGGCTAATTTTTTTTTTTTTGCGGTACGCGGGCCTCTCACTGTCGTGGCCTCTCCCGTTGCGGAGCACAGGCTCTGGACGCGCAGGCTCAGCGACCATGGCTCACGGGCCCAGCCGCTCCGTGGCATGTGGGATCCTCCCGGACCGGGGCACGAACCCTTGTCCCCTGCATCGGCAGGCGGACTCTCAACCACTGCGCCACCAGGGAAGCCCTGCAAGGCTAATTTTTACAGCATTGGATTATTTTACTTCCAGTTGCTCCTTTTTCCAGGACTTTGTGTCCCACAATCATTCTTTTGATAATCTATTACATGTTTCTATCTAAAAGGATGTGTTGATTCCCTTTGTAATGAGAGCAGGTATTTACAAAAGCCAAAAGGTTTATGTTCCTTGTGCTAATTTGCACTGAAAGTTCTGTGAACCCTTTCACTTAGCAATGAGACTATTAAAATACAAGTCTTGGAACAGAGAGGATCAGGAATTTGTTTACTTGTGTAACACGTATCATTGGCTCCTAATTTGCACTGAATATATGTAAACTCATTGCTCCATTTCTTAAGTATCCTATTATTTGTTTACTCTTGCAGCGGTTACTGCTAAATTCAAATTAGTCACAGGATCTTTCAATATATTACTATTCCTTTCACAAAAGCAATGATGATAGGGATGGATGGATGGATGGATGGATGGATGGATGGATGGATGGAAGGAAGGAAGGAAGGATAGATAGGGATCAGTAATACCTACATTTATCTAAGTCCACATACATAAAGGATTTTTCACTTGTTAAATTGTACTTATCAAGAACATGTGTAAAACAATCTAATTGTTTTGCTGTTTATAGGCACACCATGAAATTTTCTTCTGAAGCAGTAGATTCTAGTACGTGAGGAGCCTTGGGAATAAAGAAGAGACGATTCCTTGTACTGATGATTCCTAGAAATGTTTCTAATTACAGTATGACATCCTGTATCTTAGTTGCAATGCAATTAACATTTTCTCTTTTCTTCTTCCTCCCAATACACTTATACATGAGGATCTGTGGGTTTCATTACACCAGGGTGATTAGGTAGAGATATTTGGTTGAGATTTTAAGGTAAATTTTGACTTCAAAAATGAGTGTTAAGTTATTTCTTTCTTCCTGGGCATTGCTATGTCCCAGGAACTTCACCTATACATACGATCTCCTCATTTAATCCTCCCAGCAACCTGTGAGGGACCTGCTGATCTAGTAAGGAAACTGGGACATATGCCCTGCATGACTACAACTAAGACATAAAATGATGACTGCTCTAAGCCAAGTACAGAGACGTATAACAATAGCTGTGCAGAAGAAAGTTTCCTTCTATCTGAAGAAAATTTTAAAAGCTCCTTGAAAAGGTAACATTACCATCAGACCTGAGAGGAAAAAAGGTATTTCTAATGTTACTTTAAATCCTATGACTCCCTCTTCCCTTTAGACGTGTATCACTAATGTTATTCTTGTGGTAAACAAACATAAACGAGATAAGAATGATACCTTGGCAAAATGGGAAATGAAGATGAGGGAGCAAGGAAAAAAGGGAGAGAAGGTAGGAGAATATGGGAAGGACCTAACAAGGACTATGTGTTTTCATGAAAGAGAGATTGTGAAAGATAGAAATAAGAAAGACCTTATTCCTAATCAGTTACAAATAAGAAGGTGGGGGAGAAGGAAAGTTATGGTTTAATGTTCCCTTGATACAACCACCAAGGCAGTCTAGTTTATTTGTTGCCTGAGTTGACCTTACTAGTGTCAGGGGAGAATCTGTCTTCTGATCTCATTTGTAAGACGTTCCAAGCTCAGAAGCTCATGTCTCAAGAGAAGAAGATGAAGTAAGAAATGCTTCAGTTATTGATGGTCTTAAAGTTTTCTAATGTTAATACCTAGTATACGGAGAAAAGGGATGCGAAAGAGGACAAGGCACCTGTTTTAATGGTGGCAAAGGTGGCCTTTCTCCCACAGCTAAGCTGAGTGATCTTGCTTATGGGTGAAGTATTTTGCAAAATCATTCTGGCTTGCTCAGGGGCCAGCCTTGTTGAGTGTCTCTCACCATTCCTAGAAGGACAAAGTAACTGCCCCCAACATCACCCACAGGGTGTAAGAACTGACTAATGTGAATGCATTACCATTTATCATTCATTCAAATATTAAGACTCACTGACCTCTAAGAGAATCAAAGTAAGCATTTTTTTTTTGCCCTTCCTTCCTTTCAAATAAGTTGATATCAGTAGCTGTGCTTCTCATAAATGGATTCTCTGGGACCAATTCCTTTCAAAACTGTGGCCTCTCAAACTAGCAAATCATATCTGAACTAAAGTTAGTTCTATTCAGGTGACTTTACATTCCATTCCATTCTACACAATGTCATAGTCAGTGTACTACCTTAAGGACCCCAAACAATTTCTTAGTAGCCTGAAAGAGTTTCTATAACTTTGCAACAAATTTCAGAAAAAACATAGGACAATGAAATAAGCCCGAGAAAAGATTTTTTTAAACATCCTCTTTATGCCAGGGGTTGTTCTAGACCTAAGAAGATGCAATGATGCCACTACTGGACTCTCAAGGAGTTTACAATCTAGTATAAGAAGAATATGTGTAAACCAATATGTACTAAGCAGTAGAACATACGAGACACACTAGGGAAATAAATGAATTCTGACTGGGTGGGCTCAGAGAAGAAATTGACCTAAAACTTGAAGCATTAAAAAGATTCAGATAGTAAAGAATTAGATGGGGACAGAGTTTAGGTAGAAAATTTGCTGCAACGGAGGTAAATTACTTAACAGAGCAGAAATTCAGGGGTGTTTCACACCAAGAATTTACTTTAAATTCTCGCTAAAGTATTTACTTTAAATTACTTATTTCTATATTTTCATTTTTTACTGTTATTAAGATCCATCAAGACATCATGACCAAAATATATCTTATTTTGTATAATACTTGAAAAATTGATGATGCTAACTTTAAATATGTTTCTTATTTAATTTCTTCATCAAATTTCAGAACGTTTTTGCTCTTTGTGGATTCAATTTGTTTTTGTTTTATTTTTCTCTATTTCTTAGGTATTTTTAAATCCCTATGTGCTGATAAATCATACAGCACGTTGGGATTATCGGATGCCCAGATTAATTTAAAAACTGGAATTTAAGTAGAAATGTAATTGGCTATAAAATGTATAGACTCTTATTATGGTAATCTTCTAACTTCTGTTGAACCCTGGATTTCAAGTCTCTGCTGACCAGTGAAACTTGTCGTTTAAATTCATTCAGAAGGGTAGTGTCTTATGCAGAGTGAGCATATGAAGCAAAAATTATCTACAGTCTAAGTGACCTTTGAAAATAAGCCTACCATAAAATTCAGTAGGCTGCTTTTTCCTGTTTTTCAGTAAATCTAACACAACGTTGAAAGAGATCACTGTTCTTGGTGAGAGACTGAGGTGAAATAATCCCCTGAGTTAGAAGCCATACTGTATGAAAAAATTGAATTGTTGCTTTTTTTTTTTTTCCTGAGTGGGTATTGTTGATGTCACCTGTGTTTAATTAGAACGCTACTGCACTGGTTCTCACAGATAACCATGAGTCAGTATCCCCTGGAGAGTTTTCTGTTGAACTAGTTTGCAGAATTCTACCCTCAGTAGGTATAGAGTAAGGCTTGAGAATTCACATTTCCAACAAGTTACCAGTAATGGTGATGCTGCTGGTCCAGGGATCTCACGTCTGTGTCCGTGTGTGGGTGTGTGGGTGGGCGTGTGTGTGTGTTTTAAAGATACCCGTGTGTGCAGCCATTTTCACACACACAAAAAAATCTGCTAGCAGCTACCAGCTGCAACCTTATGGTCTCAAGGTCTCTGCCATGTAACTATGCAAGCATTTTGGACCCCAGTCAGTCCTTGCTAAGCAAGCATCCTTACTTCTGGCCAGCTCCAATCCTAATTCTTAACAACTTATGCAACTTTTTGGGTTTTGCCTATGTAAGCCTTCTGCATTTTGTAGCCCAGCAGAACGCAATTCAAGTGCTTCTTGAATCTGTTGTCTCCCGTGCTATGGTCCTCTATTTGGCTCAGATAAAACTCTTTTCTATTCCAAAAAATTAAAAGATGCCCTGTATGTGTGCGTCATTCAGCCAACTACATTCTTTCATCTATCAATCCTTTCTTTGTTTTTCAGTAGTGAATATAACCACTTCTGCCCTATAGAGCTGCTTTGATGTGCAAAGTTGGCAAAACCAATTCTCAGCTGCTGGGAATGCCTTAAATGCTGAGGTCAAATTGTCAATAGAATCCTGCCTGGGTTGATTTAATGTCAGGAAGATAGATATAAAAGTGGCATTTCAATAAGCTACTTTGCTAAACTTTAATAACACAAATTCTGTTAACCTTGGAGCCCTGATTTAAACACAAGTAAATGAGGAAATCCCTAATGTTAACTAAGCCCATTTTGCATATTTATTGCTATCCCTTTTAATTTGTAAGGGCATATCAGACTAATGAAATCTATTCTCTACGTACTAGGTCTTTGACTTTGCCTTTTCCACTTGTTACATTAGATGTAGATGCCTGATGTGACTTTGCTAGCAGCTTACCTACATTTGGAGAAACTATGAAAACATTTGAAAAAGTGCTTGCTGTCACCCTGTCATTCCTTTCTTAACTTTCTCATTTTTTCCTATACTTGTCTATAATCTGTTTTCAAAGTCCAAAATTTTTAACTTGCTTTTTCACTCCACCAAAATGAAAATCGTATCTATATTGATTTCACTATTTAAAAAATAAATGCCGTATTTTGTTGAGTTCAGTATTACATTCAGTCTTCCAATTGTCTTAATTCAAAATTATCCTTTGTGCAATCATATACCTAAAAAAAAGAGAGATAACCCTGAAATAAGAGAATATAATGCAAATAAGCTGGGTTAGGGGAGTGTGAGAATATAAAAATTTGGAAACGTGGCGACTACTTGACAACCAAGAAGATTATCACACTGTCATCATCAGGCTTTGGGATTGATTAAGGGGAAGGAAGAGGATGCCTTAAGTAGCATGGGGAAAGACTCAGAGTAAAGATTTAGATATAACAGATTAAAATGACAAATTCACAACTTCATCAAGTGACCTACCTTGTTTTGTAGTCTAACTTGGAAGGAACTAAGGTAGAAAATATATAAATATGATATAAAAAATTTAAATATAAAAAATCAAATTACCTACTTTTCCCCCTTTTATAAGTCTATGTAAAGTTATAGAATACAAAGTTAAAACACATCTTACTTTAATTGCTCTGCCTATGGATTTCTTATAGGGAACTGCCTTCAGTGGCATGAAAAATCTAAAATTGCTCGCAATGTTTATATTTGAAGTCAATAAATTCTACTTATGCATTCATTCAACATATATTTATTTAGCAACTTCTATATGACTCGTGTTGGGTGACTCGTGCAGGAAATAGAGTTGTGAACACACACCCCTTGCTTGGCCTGGTTGTTAAAGTATACCAAGGAACTGCTCATAGCAATAACATGCATTGACTGTGGAAACAGAAGTTCATGGGCCTATCATGCAGTGTATCAAGATGTCCTGGTACTAATCATGATGTCTGGGTGCTCCTGGCAAACTTAAGGAACCCTAATGAAGAATTAAAATTACGTGTGGAAAAACAATCAGTCTAATCTATATATTTTTTTCCTTCAGCAACAACTACAGAGAAGAAATGTGTCCCTTTAACCTCTGAGGAGGTTATTTTCCCTTTCAACCGAGGGGGGGAAATCTTCACATCAGAACTGTTCTATGATTGATTAATAGCTTCCCTCCTGTTGCTGTGTGCGGCCGGGATGACATGCATTGTACACACAACAGGAGGTAAGAGAGTCAATCAATTAGGGGAACAATTAGTTCCAGTTTCTACAATTTATTTGAGGCTGTAGATGAAATTGCCTGAAAATATTCAGAACATTAAAGATCAGTGATGAAACCTAAAGAAATAAATTTATATTCAAATTTCAGAGGCAGATGCTTAGCGGACGCTGCTCTTCTGAAGATAGGCTACGTTAGTGCAATAACAATTATAATTTGGCAGCAATTAATAAATAGACTGTCAAAACCAGTCGTGTTCATGGTTTTGGAAGGCTGCTGGTTTTAGCTTTGACATGATGTGGCTGAAGTGTTCCTGAAAAGCTCAGCGTTATTAATTAATTTAAGAATGCAATTCTGTGACTCCCTTTCTATGGGTCTTAGGTTGGAAATTTCAGGAACCAATCATTCAGTGCATCCTGCTGTGTCTCCTTTGGGGTCCATATTTAATTCATATTTGTATTTAGAAAACTGCAATGTGTAGGAGTATTCTAAAATTTATGAGATTGATGCAAATACAACCAAGAAAACATGAGACGACTTGAAGTAATGTAATTTGATGGGATCCTCACATAGAGTTCTAGATTTAGCCCTTGTTGCAATATCATGGTATAAAATTCAAGTTAGGGGTAGAAATCAGGTGGGCCAAGGGTGATGGTCTAGCTCCAAGTGAACTTAAAGTTATATCGCATGCAGTATAATCTGCAAGTCTGAGCCTAGGATCCCTCTGGTCCAGGGAATGAGACAACAGAAAGGAATAAAAATGGTCAAGAACATTTCATTGAGAACAGTGAAATAAGCAAAATGTTCAATAAATGTAATACAAATTCTTTTTCTTTTAAAGCAAGATATAAGAAGGAGTTTAAAGCCATAATTCTACCAAGTTTTAAGCTTGGAGATTTTCTTATCCTTACTTAATAATCATCAAAGCTACCTCAGGCCAGAATGTAAATCCCTGATCAGTTTCACATATCTACTAGTTTGTTCAGACTTCAGTAATGAGTAAATAAATTATTGATGTTAACATGTGTGTATGTAATAATATTTAAAACCCAAACACATTCTGAGAATAATGCTCTAGAGTTACGCAAATTTAATCCCTCAGAGAAAATGTACATTTTTTAAAAGGTAGCGCTGTTACTTTGATGAATGCATAATCTCTTGCTGAAAACTCTGATGGAAACAAATAGGACAGCTAAGAAATAAGGCAGGCAAATAATATCACTATCACCCAGAAAACAAGGTAATACTAACAGAGAAAATTAACTCTAAATATTAAATCTATCTCTAGACCAAAACAGGAAAGAATTCATCTCATCTCACACAAGTTTTCCTAACCTTTAAATAAAAATCTGGTAGAAATGTGTTAGAAAATTCCATTTTGTAATTCAATTCTAGAAATTAACTAAGAAGAAAAGCAAATTGATATTCCCAGCTCCTTGTCTGTGGTGTTTTAGTACTCACATCAACTTTCGTGCTCTAACTAATTTTATTAATCCCTCTAGTTAATGAATAAGTAAATCAAGAGCAGGGAGAAAAAGAATCCATCGATTGCAAGAACAGTAGTAGAACATTTTTAGAAGTGGCCCCCAGCTACGAAAGTGATCTTGTCAGCATTGCTTTGCTATCTAGTTAATATTCTAATTTCTGTTTTATTATTCTTCATAGAGCAAAATGTTTCACAGTTAATCTTCCACGGTACTTTTGTTTCTAAGCTCTCTTTAAAAAATGGATTTGGCAGTAGCCAAATATTTGAAGATAAATTGATTTCATGCAATACACAGAAAACAAGTATGTTATTGATATAAATGGTTTATTTGTAGAATTACATTAAAGATTATTTTGAAACAGCATGATCCCTCTCTGGACGGTATTAGAATTTCATGCCTAAATCAAGTTGAACATTAATTTATGTGAGTTTTTTTGTCATTTGCAGTAGTAATGAATGTCTCTGAGTGGAACGTCAGGGGAGGGACTGTGTAGATAACAGGTTCGAGAAAAAAGATGTACGTGTGAGGTTCACGTGGGAAGAAATCGCTACAGATTTCTCTCTTTTATTCCTATTCTTAAAGGAAAATACTTAAAATTTAAGGACATCAGTCCTTTTCTTTCAATCTGATTGATAAAAGCAGAAGACTCAGGCCTAAATTGTAAATTACATATGCAGTCGAGCAAATGCCCAGACATGATGGAGACAGACCACAGTAAGAAAGAGGAAGGCTGCATGAGTTTGGGGAACCACAAACCTTGGACACTGACATTCTGACACCAAATGACATTCTGATATCGATTCCCAGGCTTTTTCACTAGGGCAGTGTTTATAATCTTTAACCAGCACGGCCAAGGGAACAGTCTCAAGGGCAGTATAGACTCCAGTCGTTGCCTAAGTTTTTTTTTTTTAATTGAAGTATAGTTGATTTACAATGCTGTATTAGTTTCAGTTGTACAGCAAAGTGATTCAGTTACATATTTTTTTCAATATATTCTTTTTCAGATTCTTTTCCCATACAGGTTATTACAAAATACTGAGTATAGTTCCCTGTGCTATACAGTAGGTCCATGTTGGTTATCTATTTTATATATAATAGTGTGTACATGTTAATCCCAAACTCCTAATTTATCCCCTTCAATGCCACACCTTTCTTACTTCATCTGGAATGCTGTTTTCTCATTCAGAAAGCTATTCAGTCTCTGATGATGGATTTCTACAAAGTACCATCTGAATCCGCTGATTTCTACAGAGACTTTTCTTCTAACACCCTCTGCAAAATGCTGTCTGGCTTCTTTACTTGTTATCATGAATAACAGCATGATTTTGTAGATACATGTTCTCTCTTTCAACACTGAATGCTCCCTATCCTTTTTCTGTCTACCAGCTGCCTTCTCTCTTCACTGTCAGCATTTTGTGATGAAAAAGATTCAGTGACAAAGTGTGCCTAATATTGTGTAGGGTTTACATTCGCTCAGGATTTGAAGCAGGCCCCTGTTCGTACTATTCAAATGCCATGTCACCTCTGCTAATCCCAATTCTCTCCAAAATGGAACTTAATCTGATCTAACATGCAAAACTGAGAAATGCATCCAGAGCTTGCTTGTGACACCAGAGAAAAATGAAGAATGGTGGGCAAATTCACCTAACTTTACCTAAGTTGATATGGTTCACTCCCTCATACCAGGAAAATGAAGTATCTATTTATAAAAATGTTATAAGTATATATCCTAAAAACAATCAAATTTCTACCATACTGGGGTAGCGATTGAGACTTTGTGCTGAATATTGCAAATACATACATGAATAAGACCCTATCCCAAAACTCAAGGGGCTCAGAGGCTGGTAGGAAAAATGCATACATAAGCAGACAATCATGACATAATTCTAGAAATGCAATAAAAATGCACTAAAGTCCTCATTTTTTCCCTTTTCCAACATAAAGTAGAGGAGTCTTTTTACATATTGAAGAAAAGGGGGGGTGTTTTCATCAGAAGTACAGACAGGATTTCTGTTCCTGGTGGCTTATTAACCACAGAGATTATTTATGCTTACTTCCAAAAGCTATTGAAATGGTAGAAAAGATATGAAAAGAAAGGGGTGAAGTATATAAAACTATGGGCAACATGAGAGTACGTTAATAAATCAGAAGTTGAGACACTTCCAAAGGATAGAAGGCATTTCATAGTAATCGATCAAGACAGCAGATCTGAGAAAACTGTAATCCGGAAGTACTTGATGAAAATACAGTCCAGAGAGAGGAACCATTTTCCCCAGCCAGCCCTAGATATTTTAACAAATTGATCCAGCACTTTTGCCTAGAGAGTAATTGCAATGGAGTCATTTATTAGTGGAGAACTGCCCGCTCACAGCTGGGCAGCTGACTCTAGTTTATACAGAGGTAAATAAGGCTACTTGGAATGCACGCTGAGTAATGTGGGGAGAAGTCTGGGAAGGGTTTAGGACCAAAACAGAAGCAGAGCCAGGTACTCTGAATCTCAAAAGGATATTAAGAAGAACAGGAATAGCTCCTCTGTCAGAAAAAAAACATGGTCCACTCCCAGAGAAATGCCTTCATCACCTTGATAAGGAGGTCACTCCTAGCCTACCTGCTGCCCAGGCATCTGTAAGAGAAGCCTGACCATCAGTACACTCCAAACAGGTGCACTGAGCTCCCGGTCAACCCCTCCATTCAGAGGAGAGGCTAACCGGAAAAGAGACTTGCCCAATTTAGAAGAAATCCATAGCAGTCACTAATACTAATCAACACGAGGTTCAAACACAGACATTCTGGCTTCAGAGCCTATGCTCTTATCTAGCACATAACTGGTCTAGATATGCATTGGCCCAGGATACCTAACTTAGTAACAGAACCTGCCCCCCACACCTATGTCATATTTCCAATTACTGAAGTGAATTTTTTTAGTGTCAGGCAAATATTCAATTGGTGAAACAGCTACCTATACAGATACTAAAGAGGTAAAAAAAAATCAAGGAAATGTATTTTGGAACCAGAGCATTACCACATGGACCAGCCATTATTCCATGAAGTCATCCTTAGATCAGATCCTGGCTCTTTCTGATTCTCAAAACTTTTAGTTTCTGAAGCAGCAGGGCCTCTAGAAGCCTCATGGTTTTTGGGCTAATGTTCTTACAGCTGTATTGGAATTGCTAGTGCTAGGAAAGGGTGATTCCCATATATGTACGACTTGGAAATTGGAGCTTCTAAATGGGCGCCTACCTCTCAGTGTCCTATAACACCTTGCCAGGGCCACAGAGCTTCAGAAATTTTAACCAGTTTGACACAGAATCCTGAAAAATTCCTTTGGTAGCAGCTGCCCTTTTATTGAAAATTTGATAAATCTGAAATATATATTTAGCTCCTACTCCATAGAGAAAGGGGAACAACCTCCATCGAGAAACAGAACAAAAATTTTTCATTTCTTTCTGAGTCTAATTGATGTTACTACGGGAGCAGAGGGTGGAGAGGTAAACAGAAAAATTTGGCCATATTCCAGGATCTGGCCTTCAAAGTGATAGACTTAGAAAATGATTTTGAAAGTTATCTTTCAGTGTGACTCACACTAACCAATTCACAAGAGACTAATGTATAAACTAGAATGCCAATATTTGTTCAGGGACTAGATATCTAGGCATGTCTTACCTGTACATTCTTTCCTAGCAGAGAAATCTACATGCAAATAATACTGTGTTAACTTCATGAATCAGAGCAGGAGAAGCTCCTTGCATCTAACTCTGTAATAGGGATATATCAATATTTGCTACAGGAACAAGATGATGATGATGATGCTGACCGTCATCATCATCATCAACACTGCATTAAAACAATTGTTATCAACTACCACTGAGTGCCTGCAATGTGCTTATTCACATTTTATCTAATTTCATAATAAATATATAAGTTGTATACTATTATCCTTTTTAACAGGTGAGGAAACACTGGCTCAGAATGCAAGTAATGTGCTCTTGTTTTCACAGCTAAAAAAGGCAAGAGACAGAACTGAGATCCCTCTCAAACTGGCCATCCTAGAGCTCATGTGTGCTCACAAGGTCCTTAACAGTACCACTTACCTTGTGAAAGGCTCCTCTCCCCGGATGGATTTTATCTCTTTGTTTTTTAATACCCTAATTCCTACATTTCATTATGAATTATTTTTCCTTTAGGTATTTCACCTGTGTAGCTTTAAAGTTTCTCGTAGAACTATATTTTGCCTGTTCTTTCTGCCTCTAGCCCTGATAATTCTGTGATTTGAAGTTGCTGTTGTAGAAATCCTTCTCATATTTCAGTTTGATTTTATAATTTTACTCCGTTAATTTTAGTGGTGCTTTGCTGGCATTCCTACCTTTTCTTTCTTTGTTAGGCACAAAACTTTCACACGGTCCTTTTGGTTTGGGGGTTTTTTGGTTGCGTTCTTTCTCCCTGATTTTGTCTTTGATGCCAAAGCCCCTGAGTGATTTCTACAATCAAAATCTTCAGTAAACAAGTGGAATGATATTAAGTCATATCTCCTATTTGATTCTGTATTTCACCTTCTAGAATACAAGGTGACTTTTAGTTGATTGAAATCAACACTCATATTTTATTCATGCTATCAGTATACTTTTATCTTAGTAAAAGTGTTAGTTTATCTGTAATATGATATTCAGTGATGAATCAGTAAGAGTGTGCCCTCACTCTGAAATGTCTCCTTAGTCAGTTGGGTATTAATTGCGATTCAGCTATTGCTATTACCTGTTTTAAGGAAAAGCAGTTGCATATTAATGGCATGGAAGAAAAAAAAGTTTGGCTAAATATAAACATTTTCTCCCAGTAAATGCGTCATCGTTTATAACCAGATTGATGAAATAAAACATGTAGTTCTAACCATCAATGATCTTGAGCTACACAATGGGGCAAGTTGCAAATCTTCCCTGTACCTGTTGTTTCACAGTAAGGCAGAGATGCTTTCTACTTAAGAATATTAAAAAATTGTGGTAATATGGCATTCTGAGATTAAAGGTCATCAAACAACTTTCGAAGAGGAAGATGGGCCATTCAGGACAAGTACTTTAGATCACTTTTGTTTTCTTTCAATATGTCATAATATCAAATTATTCATATGTTTGGAAAAAAGCCTAACGAGATAAGACTACCTACAGAATGACTTTTTTTTTTTTTTTTGCGGTACGCGGGCCTCTCACTGTTGTGGCCTCTCCCGTTGCGGAGCACTGGCTCCGGACGCGAGACTCAGCGGCCGTGGCTCACGGGCCCAGCCACTCGGCGGCATGTGGGATCTTCCCGGACCGGGGCACGAACCCGTGTCCCCTGCATTGGCAGGTGGACTCTCAACCACTGCGCCACCAGGGAAGCCCCAGAATGACTTTATTTTGATGCAATTATAGTGTCTGTAATTACTAAATCTACAATGTAAAGGCAATTTGACTCCATATATTGCTGTCATTAAGCCAGAATGCCTGTTTATTATGCGTATGAGAGGGTATTTACAGATCGTGCTTTTCTTTTTTTTTTTTTTTGCGGTACGCGGGCCTCTCACTGCTGTGGCCTCTCCCGTCGCGGAGCACAGGCTCCGGACGCGCAGGCCCAGCGGCCATGGCCCACGGGCCCAGCCGCTCGGCGGCACGTGGGATCCTCCCGGACCGGGGCACGACCCCGTGTCCCCTGCATCGGCAGGCGGACCCCCAACCACTGCGCCACCAGGGAAGGCCTCAGATCGTGATTTTCAATGCCAACTATTACGCTGAACTCTTTATTTGAAGACCTGAAATGTAAACTGCTATATATTCATCTGTCTTATCATTGAGCCACTCAAATGGAAATGGCATTAAGTCCAATTGTTGGCCAAATGTAAGTTTAAAAAAAATGAAGCCTACAGATACTGATTTTCATCACAGACATATTTTTCACAGTGATGCTTAAATGTGAGATAAGGAGGAGAAGCCAAAGAAAAGGAATCCACTAAGAAATGCTTGGAGAGTGTGCCATGTAATAGACATAATAGGGTACCTGCCTCTCAAACATCCTTTCCAAGTGTTTGGCTCCCCCTGATTTACTTCCAAAGTGCTCCAAGTGGATGAAGGCACAGTTGTACAATGTCCCGCCACTCACACATTTTGATTAATTATGGACACACTAAAAGGTAGAGCATTCAATTTGAGTACAATGTACAAAATTAGAACCTTACCTAAACCTCATAAATCTTCTAAATTAGATAGAACCAATCACAAAGCCAATTTTCTGGTATTCTGAATAAATTCAATTTGTATTAATCTAGCACTTTAGGATGCTGGGCGATGATCTTCACCATAATTCATAGGATGTAGGGAAGATACAGCTCTGTTCTGAATAGGAGAAAAGGTAATGAGTGTCTCATAGACTTATTAAGCGTCAAAAACTAGGGTTCGTAGGCTTCCCTGGTGGCACAGTGGTTGAGAGTCCGCCTGCCGATGCAGGGGACACGGGTTCGTGCCCCGGTCCGGGACGATCCCACATGCCACGGAGCGGCTGGGCCCGTGAGCCATGGCCGCTGAGCCTGCGCGTCCGGAGCCTGTGCTCCGCAACGGGAGAGGCCACAACAGTGAGAGGCCCGCGTACCGCGAAAAAAAAAAAAAAAAACTAGAGGTCAAATGCACACACAGGTAAAGGGTATTAGCAAGCAGCCAATACCCTTTTCTACTACTATGCTAGACATAGCATAATAGAAAATAAGCCGATAGAAAAAATTTTATTTTTGTTATTGTGGAGATCATCTTATAAAGTATTTGTGTATGCCAGCTTTTGACTGCAGGCAACACCAAATGCAACACAAAATGGATTAAACCGTAAGAAACACTTATCTCCCATTGCAAGAAGTTCCCAGGCATGGTGGTCGTACGGTTAAACAGTACAGCAACTCAAACCGTCTTCAGGGTCATGATTACTCCCAACTTTCAGCTCCTTTATCCGTAAAACATCAGCCTCTCCTTCACTGAACAGTTCTCTCATGATCACAACACAGTTACAGGCAGTTCTAGCTGCCACACACAAATATAACACCAACCAGCAGAAGAGAAATCAATCACTTCCTGTGTATGTATTTTCAAGAGTTAGAAAAACTTGCCCAGACATCAGCCGGCAGACTTCCTCTTATACCACAACAGGCCCAAACTGGATCACATGGCATTGCTCAAACCAACCATTGGGAAGAAGTATGGAATTACCAGGACTGACATATAGACTAATAAAATGTACCCATGAATGGGGGATAAGGAGTAGTAGTTGCTTATCTAAAAATGCATATCTAAAAATATGGCTTATCTGAAATCAGAAGGAAGGAATAGCTGTTAGGTAAGCAACTGACCTACGATATTATTATTTTTTTGTAAATTGTATATCTTGTTCATTCAAGTCTCCTGTCCCCAAATTAGTTCATTAGCACACAACAGAAGGTGGAATTCAGGAAGAATAAGCCAAATCACTTTTTATAGTTCATATCTGACATATTTAGCGTGTAAACAGCCTTCAGGCCCAACTATACTCAGACATTTAAATCCTGGTGGTTTTCTACCTGGTGTGTTCTCTCAGTTCAGTCTTTCATAATCATTTCTACTAGAGCATATATCACATTGGATTTTAACCATCTGTATTTATTCATTTATTAACGAGGCAGAATTCCACAGGCCCTGGAGCCAGCTTGTTTCAATTCAAATCCTCTCTTCAACACTTACTAGCTGTGCAACCTTTGGTAAGTTTCCTTATCTATGATAGACAGATAGTACTGCCTGACTCGTGGGTTTATTTTGTGAACATTAAATGAGCTTCTACGTTTCAAGCTCTTATTTTATTCATTTACTGTTTTTAACTGGAGATTGCAGAAATTTCCATCATATTTCCCACAATCTGAACAGTGTATAGACTGATTTTAAAGTTTTGCTTCCCTGTGTGACAAAACAACGACAGTTTGCACACCGTTTGATAAAAGAGGACTTTGAGTCGCAAGCTTAATTTTCTCTCAAGTGCCTGTAGCTCAGAAACAGCAAGAGTTCAGAGCTGGGTTTCAGCAAAGCAATGGAGAATGGGAATTCCAAATGATTATTCTGTTGCTGCTATAGAAAACATTTTGACAGTCAATTTGCTTGATCCAGCTAACCTGTACCACTTCCAAAACTGCCAAAAGCATCTAGTTTTATCTTACTGTACAAAAGAACAAAACTGTACAGAAGAAGTAACTTCAATTAATATCGTACACAATGACATCGTTGATGAAAACTATGCTAAACTGATCCATGTAAGATTTCCATTCCATCTCTAGGTTTTCATATCTACCATTTTTATCAAAAAATAAAAAAGGGAGACTTTGACACTGTATCATTTTAAAAATGCTACAAAATGCACTTGAAGTCTTTCTAATGCATCTGAAAAAGCTCTTTTGCAATCTTTTCTTGATCATGACCCTGCCATTCTTAACAAAATCTTGGGAGGCCCTTTAAAGCTATAAAATTTCTCCAATATTGAGTGGTGCTTTGAAAATAAATTACAGTTTTTGAAACTGCATTAGTAGAGAAATGGGTGTACAATAAATGGATTACTAGAAAAACAATGTTAAATTTGTGAATTTATTATTAAATGCTTTTAGAAACATCTCTGATATCCCAGTTTCCAAGATTTCTTTCCCTATTATAGGTGGGAAATTTTCAATTTGTCTAAGAACTCTTGTTTTTCTGTATCATTATCACAGTATTTCAGTACTTGAGTCTTGACTTGGATATGTTTTGTTTCCATTCTTTTATTCTCTATATTATAGGTCTAAGGGGGGAAATAATCTAGCAATGAATATAGTTTTCATTTGGCTCAGGGATTCATTTTTACTTTAGCTAGTTCTTCTGAAATTTATGTTGACTATAATTGCGGAATATAATTGCGGTGATTGATCTTCTGGGAATGAGAAACTCAGTTTGTTTAAAATTTTATACAGTCTATTACTTTATAATACATTATTTGTAAACAATGCTCATGCTTTCTCTTCATTCTTTAGGAAATCTCTATTTCGTGTACTCTAAGAAACCACTAATTACAGGATGCAGCATGATTTTATATACCACTAAGAAAAAAATGCTGCAAATTAAACTATGTCCAAAAATGGTTTCCTACTTGAATTTTTATTTTGTACTTATTGAAAGGTCATTGACTTAGATTTTATTTTGTGTCATTTTTGTGCATACAAACGAGGAAAATAAAAGAGATGGGTTAATAACTTGCAAAGATTTCTAAATCTGTCCTCAATTCATAGTTGATGATGCCCATCTTTTCTTACAGACCATTTTCCTTTGTGCCATCAATAGTGTTCGATAAAGCATCTCTTTAAATATTGTTCCATTAGTGCTTCTAAAATCTTCCAAGCTGTTTGACTCCCATTCTGCTAGTTTTCAGCGTATAAGCTTACAGTAGAAAGCTTCAGACACAGCCAGGATTCAGATCCCTTCCTCAAATGGCCTTTAAATGATTTGTTACTGGGATATCAATAGGAATAAGAAGACAGTTGAGTGTACACAGGCCTGGCTGACAGTGATAGTGAGATGCCATGTATTATAAGACAAATAAATCCTCATCTCAGAGGTGTAAAAACATGGGGGAAAATGTAATGTGGAAAAAACATGTATTCAGCATTGAATGTTTTAATCTCTCCACTATCATTGAGTCACCATGGCATTTTTCTAAACCTACACAATAGGGGTCCCACATCACTCTACATCATCAGTTCTTTCACTTCACACACATACCCAGTTATGAATGCAGAGCAGACTTAGTAACAGAATTCACCACCTCTGGCTATAAATTCAGATATTCCAGGAACAACTAAGCCTAGTGAACCCACACAGGTTTTACTTCTAATCGTGCTTTCTTGATTACAAGGTACAGATACTCAGATTACTATCAATATTAGTATTGCAAGATACTACGTACTGAAACTCAGAACTGAAAACCGAGCCAAAGGAAGCAGGACAGCCAGAGGGATGCGGCTGCCATGGTGGTCACAGATTTGAGCCCTGGGATCAGCTGCATTTGGAGCCCTGGTCCCCCCACTTATTAACTCTGTGACAATGAGCATGTTTCTTCTCTTCTCTATGCTTCAGTTTCTTTAGGGTATTTCATAGCTTCAATTCCTGAAGGAGAGAATCTTATTGGCCTCACTCACCTTTTCATGCTAAACAGTGTCAGTGGCCTCAGGCCAGCATCTAAGTGAGGTGCCCTTGAATCAGATACTCATACCTCCTTAAATCTGCTGTGCCCATGGCTCTTGGGGGGCGATCATGCAATCTACATGGACTCTTTTCCATCATTAGAGTCTGTAAGCAGGACAATTTCAGTGGAAAGGGGCTATGGATGGGCATTCACATCTTAAGTACATCTCCCACCACCATCTACAGGATCCACAGTCAGATCTCTCCTCAGAAAAAAAGAAAAAACAGTTGAAAAAAAATTTTAATAGATACAAAGATTTTGAACAAATTGGACCAGCTTGGAAATAAGCCCTAGTAATAATGACACTTTTGCCAAAGTACATTATTATTTTTTTAAACAATGAAAATTAGAGTAAGACAGGAAAATAACTGAATTCTTATTATTGCCAGTGTCCTTCCACCTTTAAGGAAGAGAAATCTTGAGGAACTGCTTTTGCTTGTCTTGGGGAGACAGGAATGGAAGGGGGTAAACACTGGACAATCTGGAAAACTAAATTGTATAAGATAAAGATAGGAAATAATTCACACTGAAAATATGAAAACCAGAAGTTGGTAGTCAATTCCAAAGTCTAGTAGGAGTAGCTGATCATTTAAAAGTTTGACCTCTGGTTTTTAATACAAATGTTGCTATTCTGCTCTTTGGAGCCCCTAACATGTGTACCCCTCTCTGCTTACTCCTTTTGGACCCAGATTTCCTAATTCCTGGTCCTACAGTTTACTCCTTATACACGCTTTGTCACCTGCTCCCTGGCGATCAGAGTAGTGTTTCCAGTTATCTAACTATGTCAGGAAGGTAACTGTGAGTTGTAATTTACCACTATTGGTGTCAAGAGATGCCATCCTGGGGTCTGTTTGAGTTTCCATAATGGCAGGAAAAGGCAGCCAGGAGAAACTCAGGTGCTGTCTCAGTGGTGTGAATTGGCATCTTACTCTCCTTTTCACTGACTCCACACAAGGCGCAGCACTCAGGAGACACACATAACATGCATCAAGTACCCAGTACAGGATAAGTAAGACATAGCAGTAAATAAGTATGGTTCTCCCCTTCGGAGGAAGAAAAGAAACTAAGAAAGAAAGAAAAGACAAAACTAAGGAGAGCAGGAGGGTGTCGATCGGAGAGGAGAGACGGGGGCAGGGGTGGGGGCAGAAAGATAGGAGAAGGAAAACCAACATAGCTGTAGGAGGCTGCAGAGAGACAGGCTTGGAAGAAGCGACAGAGAACACATAACAGCACCTTCTGTGGGGCCAGGAATGGGAGACCATGGTGATGGTTTCCATGGGCGTTTACTTATTTCCAAGCTCATCAAGTTGTACACATTAAATATGTACAGTTTTTGTATATCGACCATACCCCAGTCATTCAGTATCTCCTAAGGGATTCTTAGGAGATGCAGCTGGTGAGTGTTCAGTACTCCTCCCTCCTCACATTTTTCCAAAGACACCTTCAGCATAATAACCTCTACACCTCTTCAGGGTTTGTACTGTGATATTTGTAGGACTGGGGAGGAATGTTGATTCTTTTTGCAAAGTAAAGCTAAGCAGGCCCATTTGTATTTGATTTGCAAAGGCATCTATGAGAGATACTGGCTGAGAAACATACTCTTAAGCAGAATTCTTGCTGCACCTCTTTAGGAGACGTTTGTGATGAGATAAAGGGGTAAAATCTGGAGGTACCTAGATCTATTTTGAATCAATAGATTGCAGATAAAGGGCTCAGGAGCCTGTATGTTTTATGGTTTCACAAAGGTAGGCTGCGTGCTATGCTTCCATTTGCTCCAAGGTCTGATAAACAACCTTTCATCTCTCTCCATTTTACTGGGACTAACACCAGAAGTCAGCTTTCTCCTGCCATGACAGGGACCATACAATCTCTGGCTGTCCTCCTACTTCCAGCAAGAGAAACTATCTTAAACCAAAGAGACGCTACACCTCAAGCCTGACATCGCAACATTTGCAAACTCATAGAGGATTTTTGATCATGCTGCTAGAGTTCACTAACTGCCTAAGGATCCTTGGGTTTGGAAAGAATTTAAATGAAACTTTTGACAGTGTTTTTTTTTTTTTTTTCCCCCAAAATCTTTCAGAGTGGGTATCATAGGTGGGATTCCCAGGGAAGCTGCTCTAAGTCAGAGGTAGCTTACTGGGGAATGCTTTTCACGTAAGGGAGTGGAGAAAGCAAGGTTTAGGCAAGATGCAGTTACCACAACCTTCAGCTGCTCCTACAGGGGTCTTCAGAGATTAACCAAATTAAGGCAGGGGGACGTGCCTTTACACCAGCATCCTAGTCATTGCATGTGGGCTGTCCCTGGGGAAGTGGGTTTAACCTTGGACAAAGCAGTTCCCTTTAACCAAGGGTGATTCTTTAGGAGAGACTCCTCAGCTGTGACCTGTCAGAGGGCCCTGAGACTGAGGGCCTCATTCCTGAAAGGGAGGGAAGGATGCACAGGGCATCTTCTTAGGGTTTTCACCTACACTTACAGAAGGTCAAGGGAAATTCTGATGGAATAAAATGACTACATTCTGCCCTTCGTCTCAAAAATACTTTATAACACATTCTGTGATATCTCCTGGACTCTGTAATAATTTCTGCAAGAATTACTTTCAGTTTGGGGCATTCCTGCATTCAAAGACTTTTTCTTAGTAATAATATATTCTTCAATATTTCTTTGACCTTCTTCTCCTGTTTGCTCTTTAATTTTGCATGCTATTATGATAAAGTACAATGCTTAAATAGAGATGGAAATAGTTCTTTCAACAAAAATCATTATGTGTATGCAGTATGATAGACTATCTCACTGTAAAATCCAAGAAATCCATATCAATTTATGGACCTAGAGATAGACATAATTAAAGTCCTCCTAAGTAGAATAAATGTAAGGGACAGAGGGAAGTTGTCATGGCAACAAAAAATCCTGATTTTCCTCATTTTATACCACAAATGTATTAACTTTTATGATACCTTAAAATTTCTTCTACATTCTATTTTAATCAGTGGCCATTTTGCATATTATATTTGCTAGATATGCAGCTGAATCCTTCTTTCTTGCAGTTTAGCTTTTTACATTACATCGTAAAGTTTGGGTTTTTTTTTTAATCTGGTATTAAGAAATCTCTTTCTGGAAGGTATAGTTTTCTCAAGAGCAAAACAGTTTTAAAGGCTTTTTCTTCTGTGTAATTTTAAATAATTCAGGTTTATAATATACTGACAATATAAACATATGGGGAAAAAACAGAGTATCCTATCACAAGGTTGACATTTTTAAGTGTATCTTTCCAACCTCTTTTATACAAAAGATCTTATCTAGAGAAATTGGACATACTTTATATAATGTCTCATAATTTGCATTTTCATCTAATCCTCTAATGTATTTCCAGGTTTGTAAATATTTATCTTTAAAATAATTCTAATAACATTATTTTATGGATTACCACAATTTAAGTCTGTTAGGTAGTTTCTGGTCTTCTAATACTATAAATAAGTTACTACAAACATCCTTATATTAAATGAATTCTTTACTGTGAATTCCTAGAAAAAGAATGAGTGCTTCTACAGCTTTTAACATGTTCTCTTACTTTGGCCTCGATAAAGTATTTTTCAAAACTATGGTCTTTACCCATTGCCAAGTTTTTTGTATCCTCACCTTCACATCTATATTTATCCTCATTTACAATTAATATATATTAACTTTCAGTTTTTTGACTATTTGTTAAATTAAACACATTTTTTTTTTTTTTGGTAGGAGGGATTTGCATTTCTTTCTTTTAGAATTGCTTGGTTCAAATTTCTTTTAGAATTTGTACCCAACCTTCTTCTAGGCGGGAATTTATTTTTCTATTCAATAATATTTCTCTTGGCATATTCAAGATGTTAAATTCCATTTTAACAAACTCAATGACTATACCTCAAAATTAGGCAGTCTCTTTCCTATTAGTAAGATGACTTGTATTTTCTATTTACTGCTAAACCAATTCAAAAGAAAATCATAAATACCTTTCCAGTGCTGATTTAATTGTTTCATAATACTTAAATGTTATTACTGGAATAGACTAGTGGAAGGAACTTTGGATCAGGCTAAATCTGTGTAGAACAAATCGCTTAACCTCTCCACAACCATTTTCTTTCCCTGTAAAATATGATAAGTTACTTTTCAGGGTTGTAATGAGAATCGAGGATATTATACTTGAATATCAATGCCAGCATTTTGGCACATAGTAGGTTCTTAATAAATGGCATCTTTAGTTTTTCTTAGCCTCATTTAATGTTATTGTATCTTAACAGGTCCCTTAGCATAGTGATTTTCCAAACTGTAGGTCACAAACCAATAGTTGTTTGTGAAACTAATAAATATAACTAGAATTTTTTACTAAAACAGAACAGAATAGAATGGAACGTATCAGAATATCTCACACATAGTAAGGGCAAGTTTCTTTATGTGAAATGTGTTCCATATTTAACATAGGGGGGAGAGTGTGTATACTGGAGCACAATACAATGTACTTCTTACTAAGGGTCATAGTCCAAAACTTCTTCAAAAAACCCACTATTTTATTAGATTTTTGTCTCATAGCGTACAAGTCCCTTATACTAGTAGCTAGGACACCTAGGTTCAAATCTCAACTCCACTAATTACTGCTATCTGTCTTTGAACCAATTGCATAACTTCTGTATGCCTTAGTCTCCTCACCTGTAAAATGGGTGCTAATTATACCTCTCTCATGAGAATGGTGTGAGAACTCTATGATTTCATATATCTCAGCCACTTAGCAGATCCTCAATAACTGTTGGCTGTTTTTTATCAAGACTTGAGTAGAACATAAATTTTTTTACTAAATAAACAAACAATGCCACCTGCACTAAAGTACGTAAGAGAGTATAAAGTCATCACATTGGTCAGGACTGAATAACTAGCTAGTTTTTCCACCTGCAAAATGATGCTTCTTGATAAGCATCTTATTTCCATAAATATGCATTTTCGAGAGCCATGTAACTGTTCTTAGTTTTGTTATTTACAAACACTATCTCTCAAAATATAAAGGAATGAAAATAAATTCAGCAATTGGTCTTTCTCTGTCAGTATATTAGATCCTTAATTGCCCATTATCTCTTTATAATTTGTGAAAGACCTTTAATTTCACAGTGGTATACATTAAGTCAAAGAAGCACTGTCTGTATATTTCTTACATAATCTTTTCTTGATTTTTAAAACAATCAGAAATGGTAGGGATAATATCATTGGCTAGTAAGTTCCAAGTTTATAGATTTTGCCTTTTTTGATAAAACACCTTGCAAGCTGTGCCTTATGTCTGAGGAGGATTCTTTCTGGAAATTACAGAAACGTTCTTTGCTTCCTTCACAACAACAACAAATACTACGTAAGCTTCAAGCGCCTCTTCTAAATGTTGACTCTCTTTAATAAAAGCCTTATTTTTCCCAAAGCCTTTTAGATCATTCAACTTATATATACAAATGTTTTTTATATATGCCAAAATAAACTTGGAAAATTTGAAAATATTTCACAATCCAAGAGAAAGGACCCAGACATCTCCGGCACAAAAGCTGTAAACAACTGTGTAGCCAGTTGGAGGGAGCAGCCGAACGCCAGGCTCATCCCAGCAATGATATCCCACTTCCAGAACATGACGGAAATTGAGCTGAAACAGACAATATACCTTTAATTTAAGGATGATGCTGTTGTATTTAGCTATTCTATTTAGCACGATCGTTTCCTTTAAATCCCACAGCAAACCATAATTCCTCAAATATCCTGTGGAGATAAGTAATGATAATCACATCTGGTGATCCTCATAGCAGAGGAACAAATTCATTTTTTAATACACACAGATACTTTATGCATATGTATGTGTTTGTGAGTGTGTAATCGTAGTCTTGCTAAGTCACATGAAATATGAGTGAAGGCATCATCAATATCGATAGCTTCACCTAGGTTGTGCGAACAGTACTCCAGATTTTTGCAGGGAGACAAGAGCCAACGCTAAACAGAATCAGAAAATCAGGGAAAGCTTCTGGAAAGTGACCCTGAGTTAGAAAAAATAAAATTTTTTCACAGTCTGGAAAAGTCTGAGCTGCCAAATGCTATTAGGGAGGGATAGATCAATCAGTCGATTGATTAATCAATAGAAGGAACAAACTTGCATGCCAGACGTTGTGCTAAATTCTTTGCATGGATTAAAACCTTACATACTTGGTATGATTACTCTCCTTTTACAAATGAAGAAACTCAAGAACAGAGAAGCCCTGAACCCCTATCTGTCTCATTCTACCCCTTAGGATTGTATTAGTGGCTACTATTGAAAAATTCAAGGCTTTGAAAAGAGAACTAATCTATTATAAAATTTGATTATCTATGTATCGCAGCCTCATCCTTGATCTCCTTTCAGGAGACCCAAAGTCTCTAGATTTTGATTAAGATTTTAATAAATCCCATACATTTGAGATCATTCTACTTTCACTAAATATGTAAGTAGGCGTAATTAATGCACAGAAGGTTTGAATTCTATAAAAATCCTTTATCTGCTTGCTCGTTATTTCCATTTCTTTGCAACTCAGAAGGGCTTTATGGGTCCATCAACTTTCCTGCTGAGACTGTGAAGTTAGGCCCAGGCCTATTTGTATTTTCTATTTCTGCCCCAAATCATGTCCACTCTCACCAGCACAGTCTGAAAACTTACATCACACAGTAAAAGTATTTAAGTCCAGAATACGTTTAGATTGGAGAATATGACTTCATTTGTACCCCTTTAGAAGACCTCCCTTACGTTTATACAGCACTTCACAGGTACTAAGAAAAATCTAGGCAGGGCAGGTTTTGAGTCTTCATGTTTCAAAAGATGTATTAATTAAGAAGTTTAATGCCTTGTCAAACTTCATTTAGCTAGTGAAGACAACTAGAACTGTTTTCTGTATTCAAGGCTAAGATTTTTTCACTGACTACCTTAAGGATTCATTTTTTAAAAATATTTTGAAGATAACATTTTAAATAATTGAATAAATTTAACAATTTATATTATTAATTATATAATTCAATAATATAATCAAACTAAATAAACTGAAGTAATTAAAGTCATGTTTTATCATCAGCACCTTAGTCTATATAGTCAATCATGCCACATTTACAGTGGCTTCAAAAATTCAGCGTAAGCTGGGACAAAGTGAGAGAGTGGCATGGACACATATACACTACCAAATGTAAAATAGATAGCTAGTGGGAAGCAGCCGCGTAGCACAGGGAGATCAGCTTGGTGCTTTGTGACCACCTAGAGGGGTGGGATAGGGAGGGTGGGAGGGAGGGAGGCGCAAGAGGGAAGAGATATGGGAACATATGTATATGTATAACTGATTCACTTTGTTATAAAGCAGAAACTAACACACCATTGTAAAGCAATTATGCTCCAATAAAGAATTAAAAAAAAAAAAATTCACCCAGCAAGACAAGTGAATTATTGATCATAGTATTATCTACAGTAAATGTCAAAAAAAAATAACTGGGCAGAAAGCATGCTATCAATAAATGAGATTCAAGAACTAATTTCTGTATAACATTCAGGAATCTTAGAGTATCAGTGTTACAATAGTATTCTTTACACCCATTTTAAAATTTACTAACATTTTGAATGTGCTACCTTTTATAATTTATCAACACTTCCAATATAAATATTTGGTCTCTCCTTTTCGGAAACGCAAAACATTTAGAGTATAGAGCATGTATGTTGTCAGCAATTGTTTCATGGACATTTCAGTAGGATATGGGTTAAAAAGTTAAATCTATATAGCAAGTAATTGCCTGTATAAGTAACTAATAGATTTGACAGTTTCATTTTACTGTTAGGAGAAAATGCTTTCAATAACTATGTCTGGTCTTACCTTCTGGGGAAGAACCTTCTCTGTGGTTGCATAAATATTTCATGAACCAACATAAAGTAATATGCTAATGACAGGCTATTTACCCAGAGAGCAGATGTGCCCTCTGATGTTTTCTCATCTCTAGAATAGATCTGATGTGGGGTCAGTTAAACCATTTTGAATTGTTCTTTTTTTTGCTTCCCTCCCCTCACAGTTTCACCTGAACCTAAAATGGTGAGCGAGAGTCACCATGAGGCCCTGGCAGCCCCGCCAATCACCACTGCTGCGACTGTTCTACCAAATAATGCCACAGAGCCAGCCAGTCCCGGGGAAGGAAAGGAGGATGGCTTTTCTAAGCTGAAGGAAAAGTTTATGAATGAGTTGCATAAAATTCCATGTGAGTATTGTAGATTGTTACTTGAGTAAAAATAAATGGTTGAAAATCAACGTACCCATTGGGAGGAAAAGAATTCCTCTTAACCTAAGCGTACATTTGATTTTTTTATTATTGGAATGGTAGTATTCCAAAAATAAAATGGAATATTCTTGGAAATGGAATATTCTTCTTAAGGATTTAAATATACTTAATAAATGAAAATCCAATTTATAAAAAAAACTATCTTGTGTTTAACGTAGGTGGGCTCTTTTTTTAATCTTCTTCAATGTCTCTTTCTCCAGAGAATGTTAACGTTTTATGTGTTGTGTATTTTAGATTTGTATTGATGAAATCATTCCATTGTAAACATTATTCCTAAGCAATAGCTAAAATGTACTTTTCCATTATTACAAGTTTGGTTTTCTTTCACTCATCTGTTAATATTTCAAAAGCTTTTGCACACTTTTTAACATTTTCTTCGTTGTCATTGGGAAAGAAACAATAACCTGGACCTAAGTTTATTTGTGTGGGTATAGCACTAAGTCCAACCAGCGCCATTTAATTTAAATCATAAACTACAGGTTTGTCTTTTTTCTTCAGAGATGAACATTTACTATGCGCTAGACACTTCTCTAGGTTCTGGGGAAGTAAGTTTTGGCCCTCACAAAGCTTTTATTCTAGTGGGGGAAAAGAAATAATCAGTAAGGAGACAAATGTTTATGGTACATCATGAAATGGTGAATAATATAAGGAAACAGAAGGAGAGTAAGTGGGAAAGGGAAGGGGGTAGAGGGTAAAAGGTTATTATTTTTTAGGATTATCTGAGATGATCTCCTTTGTAAGGAAACCTGGAGGAAGTAGGGAAGAAAGTTCTAAAGCCTGTGTTATACAAAGGCCCTTAGGCAAGAATCTGTCTGGAATGGCAAGGAGCTCAGCGTGCCTTCGGTAGAATAACACAAGGTAGAGAATGGCAGAAGACAAACCTGAGGCCCTGTTATATGGAGCCTAGTGAATTGTTCCAAGGAAGCTGGGTTTTACTCCGAGTGAAATAAAATGGCTTCGCAACATTCTGAGCAGAGGTATCCCATGATCTGACATAGGTTTTCCTTAAAAATCACTCTTGCTGTTGTGTTGAAAATGTGCTTAGAGGGGCAAGGACAGAAGATAAAGCAGGCTGTTGCGATCGTCTAGATGAGAGATTTACCAGAGTTATAAGAGTTATCCTATAAGGACGTTGAGAAACTAAAAGAAAACTACAGGGAATCAATTTCTTATCCTCCCAGGAATTAACAACTTGTTCATCTGTTTGTCCACCTTTAACAAATCCAAGTGCATCTGAGAGACACTCTTAGCTCAGTTGTCAGTAATTTCCATTCCCAGCATGAAGCTCCATAACCTAGGGAAGATGGAGATGGTCCAATAGAGCGATTCCCTAGGATGGAAAACACAGGCTCTCAGGTTCTCTTCCTTGCTCTGCTGCTGAGCTGATGGACTGATTTGGGTATCTTTTGATATGACTTTGAAGTCATAACTACAGGGCAAAAGCCAAATGCATCTGTCATGGGGGCAAACTCTCACTTGAATATTTTATCGAAATGCTTGCTCTAAAAGAAATGTGTTAGAGGGAAGCAGAGATAGAAAAGAACACCACCAAATCAAACGCGTATTCTGCCTTGTCTTCAACACCATTTCCTTCTCTGGAAGAGTAAACAATATGGGAAGCAATGGCAGTGAGATTTAATGTTCCCCGTGTATCCACACACCCATTCTCTCATCTCCTTTAGGCCTTCACCCAATAGCATCTTCTTAATCAGGACTTCCCCAACCATGCTATTTAAAACTCTAACCCGTTTACCCCACCCAATCTTTGCCAGCATTTCCTGTCCTCTCCCTTGCTCTCCCTTGCTTTATTTCTCACTGTATTACTTAGCACCATCTGAAATGCTATGTATTTTATTATCTGTTGTTCAGTTGCTCTGGCTCTCTCCAAAATAATGTAACCTCTATGAGTGCAAAAAGTTGGGTCTGTTCTATGCATAGTTTCATCCCTGGTGATCCTTAATATATACGGGGCACTCAATATCTATTTGTTGAGTGAATTAATGAATGAATCAATGTTGATTTAACTTATATCCTGAACCACCCACTCTTAGATTTTCAGGCCTTAAGATGCTGAAAATTTAAAGCATACGAAAAAATTTAAACAACAACGTCCTACTGTATGGCATAGGGAACTATATTCAATACCCTGTGATAAACCATAATGGAAAGGAATATGAAAAAGAGTGTATAAATATGTATAACTGAATCACTTTACTGTACAGCAGAAATTAACACAACATTGCAAATCAACTACAATAAATTTTTTTAATTTAGTTTCTAACACCAAAGAAAGCATCATTTCAATGCTTGACTGTGTCATTCACATTGAAAAAACAAGTTGTTTCCATATTTATAGTCATAACTCCATCATTTAGCCTTCTCCACTTAGTGCCAGCTATTACTTTATACTTTCCTCCCTGTGTATCAGCAGGAAAAGAATCAGCTGGGAAAAAATATCTATGCAACTCTCCCTTCTTTTTTTTCTTTCCCTTGGCTAATCTTATTTCTTTCCTTCTTCCCAAGCCACTATCCCATTCCTGTGTTTCTTTCTTGGGCACTGAGAATTAGACCAGGAAGTCAGCCTTCCTCCATGGAGATCTGCTTTTGACCAGCAACCTAAAATAATAGAATGTCAGAGGATCTAGGTAACACCTCTAGAAATATTATGTTGCTGGCTCTCTCCTTGATTTAATGGGAAGAAACAACTGAGATACCTAAAATTTTTAAACGGTTTGGTAAATAAGTTTAGGAAAACTAAATACAGCCATGCAGGCTTATGATAAATATTGTAACGGCATATTTTACACTTTCATTTTAATCCATCACAATTTTTACTGCCCGTGTAATTGAAATTTCTACTGGGATTTATACACAGAGAGCAACACTCAACAGAAATGAAACAGATCCCTAAATCAAATTCCTTTAGGAGCATATGTTATATAACGGTTATCACTTTTGACTTGGCATAATACGGTGATGCTAATGACAGGTAACAAATTAGAATATTAATTGATTTCCGTCTCTGAACTAAATCTTGGCTCTCTGGCAGATGTGTTTTTTTGCAAAATTGATAGCAAACAGCTTTAGTCTGTCACTTGAAATTCCCACTTGTAAAAAGAGAGGTGTCACAATGGCAAGGAGTGTGCATGTCATTAGTTGGGTAATCTGCAGAGTCCAGCACGGAGCATATTCAAACCAAATTGCCTGATGATATCATCCACAACACCACAGGGGTTTCAAATAAAAAAAGGAAAAGGAAATGGTAAATGCTGAGCATTTTTATCTTTCAGTTCGTTCTGCACACTGTTATCTAAATGAAGCAGACAAGGTTTTTCAGAATGTTTCTTTATTTTGCAACTTTGATTTTAATATGACTAGGGCCATGGTTGGTTTGTAAAGCATGAACTTGTGTCATCCAAATAGCTGTGATTAAGGTTTTGATATTCATGAGCTTCTTGAAGTAAAGTGCAACTTTCCTGAAGCACAGCAGAAAACCAAATAGCCGGAACTTGACTTTGAGTCTAGAATAAGAGCAAGTGGGCTAAGGGTAGTTATGTGATTTGCGCAGAAATACTATTGGATAGACAGTTTAAACAGGGATTAAAAACACAAGCTTTGGTTACAGACTGCATGGGTTCAAATCTTAGCTCTGCTACATCCCAGCTCTGTTAGCATCCTAACTCCCTAACTCTTGGGAGTTATTTCATCTTTCTGCGCTTCAGTTTCTGCTGGTATAAAATGGGGGTTAAAAATAATATCTCCATCATCGGGTAGTTGGGTAAAGGCATCAATGCATAGGAAGTGCTTAGAGTGTCTGGCACAGAGTAAGCATCCTATAAGTGTTAGCTATTATTAGAGTCTAGTTGTCATTTTTAACAAGTGTATTTCTCTTTCAGAAAAGCCCTCTATTCAGGTCAGACACCCAAATTGAGAAAATTCCAGAAACTTTGCAGCCAAATATTCAAGCATTGCCTTCTTTAAACACGTTCCAAGGATGCCTGTTCTAGGAAAGACAGATTCCTTCTTGGTGTTTCCTCTTCCCATCACGTCTAATTTTCTTTTTTTCCTTTGTAATTTCATTTTCTTACTCCCTCATTCCTTTTAGCCTACAGGTATGCTCAAAAAAGTCCACATATTTGCAAGTGCCTAGTGAAATTCTATGCATCGTAGGTGATTCAGAAATGTCAATTTCCTTCTTTCATGCTCTAAGATTTTCTTCTTCCTTTACCTCCTCCATCGCCCACCATTCTCACTTCCTCCTTCGTATCTACATCAAACTGATTGGAAACCATAACCTAGATCCTGACATCTATTTCTTCAACTTCCATTAACAACTCAGCTTCTTCTGCTCTGATCTGCATTGTCAAGTACTATTAAAAGGGTCACCAGGTACTTCCTTTTGCACAATTATGAGGGTGATTGTCAACCTTCATTTGGTCAGGTATTTCTGTGTCGTCATTATGACCAGCGGTCATCATCTGAAAAATCTTGATTTCCAGGAGTCTACTCTCATTTCCTCCTCTTGCTTCCTTCCCTCCTTATTCTCTTTCATTGACTGGTCCTCCCTTTTCATTATCTTTCCTTCCCTGAAGTGGTAGATGTCATGGTTTCCAGGGTTCCATTTTTAATCCTGTTGCAATCTTATTCTCCATGCTTTCCCTGGACCATCTCGTTCCCCTGGCTATTCAGATAGGAAATCTCACTATTATCCTTGTCTCCCTCATCTATTGCACCTCCAATTCCATACCCGCATTCATTTAAGTCCTGTGAAATCTCCTCCTAAAAAACCTCTCAAAACAGCCAGCACTTTGCTTTTCTCTCTTCCTGGATTCCCTTACCCAATTAACCCTGACACGTTCTTTTTTTTTTTTTTAAATCACTCAACCAGTTCAGACGTTACCATTTAGATGAGAAGTTGCCTCATTTCCCAAAGCAGAATTGTTTGAGTCATCCTCCAGCCTTCAAAGCTCTTCATTAAAATCTTTGTCTTGGTTACCTTGTTTTGTTTGGTTATATCTGTCTTTCTCACTGAAATGTAAACTCTTCAGAGGCAGGGCCAATTTCTTACACACATTCATATCCCCAGTGCCCAATTTGAAAGTATCTGCCACCGTGCTAGAAACTATACTATAGGTATTACCATATTACAAATATTAACATTACACCAAATACTGTGCTTCTTGTGCCATGCTTGGAGAAACTATGATCTAGAAAGCAATAGTTTTCAAACATTTTAGCCAAGGATCCCTTTGTTCAAATAAAATATTATACGGAAACCTATGTACAGCAAGTCAGAGCTGCCTTGGTGAGTAAACGCATCTTCCTCACTCACCCTCCCAAGGTTTATTAGCAGCTACAAAGACACCTGGCTGTATGGAACACAGTTTGAAGGCAGTGGCCTCAACAAGTGGTAGATATATCAATGTTATCCCTCACAGCAATAACCAGTGAAACTCAACAACCAGTAGTGATATAATTGGTTAAATATGGCATAAGCAAATATTCATCCATGAGGAAAAATGCAGTCTAGTAACTTTGTTTTCCCTCATGGGGCTGCAGAATGAATATGATGCTACTGCCATGTGTTAGTGTCAAGAACACAATGTTAATTCAAGAAGATAATTTCAAGAAACGTAGGAAGAGAACCCTTAGGAACATACAGTAATACATAGCATGTGGAGAACAATAATCATTGTAGCGATTGCCAGTGTTCATTGAGCACTTGGCGTGGGCTGTGCATTCTGTGAAATCAGCCTCCATTCTGCCCTGTAAAATCTCTACTCGGTGTGAATAATTATTCTCCCCATTTTACAGATAAGAGAGCTGAGCCTAGTAAGGCTCACATGGTGCAGGTTGTAGGTGCAGGGCCGTGTCAGGAACATTTTTGCAGTTTTTTTTTGCCTTCACAAAATATCACAAAGACTGCAAATCACCTCCACTGTTGCTTATCTCCACTGACTTGAAACTCTTAGGGCTCTATGTGCCTGTTCAGAGATACCGGTTGGTATTTGATGTTCATCTCTTGTTATTTGTTTTACTAAGTGAATACTTGGAATACAAGTTTAGTACTAATTCAGAGTTTCTCCTTGGCTTGAAAGGCAAGTGTTTATTCACTTTATGCTTCTGCATTTCTTTTATTGGACTCACTCTAACAGATTGTCATGTGAATAAATAATCCATTACTACCTAAGTACTAAGAGTTAGATTCTGTTGCGTTGTATAGATGAACTCCTCAAATATCATCCACTGACTCAGCTTCTGCTCTCATCTGTTGACTCTGTACTTCTCACACTTCAGAAAAGCACTGCTAAAATGTTAAGTGAAATTTTTCATCGTTAACCTCTACTAAATTGAAATATCTATGAGAAAAAAGCCAATGCTGGTGAGTGTTATTTTCAGAGCAAGTGCTTTGCAATATTGAGTTACTTCATCAGTGCAATGCTGAAGGAATCTACTTGGAACAAGGACACTTAGACATAAGGGTTGCAGTTCACAGCACAATGTAATGATTCATGCTTACACTCAGTAAATGGTTTCGTTTATTTATATCATTTTTCAAGTTTACCTGATTCAAAATGTAGGAAATGCATACGTGTATATGTAAATACAATGTGAATTCAATGTGTGTGTGTATTGAGTTACCATGAAAAACTTAATCCTAGGGCAGAAAGTCAGTTTGGTTCTTAAAATTTTGAGTTGGCACTGCCCCTTATAGGATATTATGAATATTCATTGGGCCGTTTTTATTGTGCTGATAAATGAGCATGAGGGGCAGCTACTGGCATTTAGAGGCCCTGGGCCCGGGAACCTACACATCTTCCAACGTGTCAGACAGTTTCGCACAATGAAAAGTTGTTCCACATCCTGCACAAATTTCACAATCTCCCTGGGATGTGCATATGGAAGGAGCCCCTGTTTATAATTATCTGAACCTAGAATGACTTGACATAAAATGTTAAAGTGTTTTCTGCGTGGCTCTGATATAAACTGAATATTCTAGCTTTTATTCTAATGTTTTCCTAACCTCTGAACTTTCACTTGCTCCTGACTTCTCGCAAATCTTCTGTCTTATTTCATTAATTCCAAACATCCCTTTTAGCGGTTGCAAGCGTTTGATTACTTCATCGTGTCTTCTAGTAAAGTTCTGTCTGAAGATTTTTACAGTGAACTGTGAATTATTTCATTACAAATTACTTTATTATTTCTCCTATATTATAGTTAGCACATTTTATTCATTTGTAAAATTTATGTGGGTATGTTGTATTATCTATTATTTACTCTGAGTAAAAGGATTGTTATAAAATATTCATTATACTACTGATTTTAAAGAGCAAGTGTGTAATCTGACTATCAACATCCTATATTCAACGTATAAACCTAACAAAATTATAGGCTATGGATGCTGTATTTCAGGAAGGTTGTTTAAATGTGTCCTTGAATTTTGTTTCCCTCTTGGAAGCCTATTATGCAGAAAATTCCCCCAAGAAATTCACGCCTTTAAAATTAATTAGTGTTGTGAGATGTTATAAGCCTCCAAAGCATGGGTAATACAGAGTAACAGTAAGCACATTAAGCCACCCAGTGAAGTTAAGATCTCAGCGAAGTTTCTAAACCTTATTTAGCTACATTCTATTAGCATTTCAAAGATATTAAGTAAACACACCTAAGAAAAATAAGGCGAGTGAACAATATTTTGGACATATATTAAAAATAGCTCAGGAGGGCTTCCCTGGTGGCGCAGTGGTTGAGAGTCCGCCTGCCGATGCGGGGGACACGGGTTCGTGCCCCGGTCCCGGAAGATCCCACATGCTGCGGAGCGGCTGGGCCCGTGACCCATGGCCGCTGAGCCTGCGCGTCCGGAGCCTGTGCTCCGCAACGGGAGAGACCACAACAGTGAGAGAGAGGCCCGCGTACCGCAAAAAAAAAAAAAAAAAGCTCAGGAATCACCTTGCTGAAATACTGTACCAATAGATAAATACATTTAAAAATAATTTTAAACATCTATTTCTCACCACATAGCAGTTGCACGTCAAAATACAGGCTACATTTTCACTCAGGGAAGTCTGACTATAAATGCAAATCTATAAAAAAAAAACAGCAAAAGGAAAGAAGCTGAGAGACTGCCGTTTTCTCCTATTCTAATGACTATGTAGATTTTTTATTGCACTGCTGACCTGTCAGGTTTGTGCCAGTTTCTATTAAATTAGATAAAGAATTTAGAAGCGGAAACCAGAGGGAAATTATGCGATGTGCCATTATCTTTTTAGCACTCGTCTTAATTTTTCTTTGTTTTGATTTTCATTTCTGAGAATACTATAATAAAGAGATTTGAACTTGTTTTCTTCTCAGTCCACATGCCTCCTCACTCTGCCTTTTAAGTGAACTTAGATAACTTTGAAATAAAGATTAAGAAGATATTGGCCCAGGGCTTCCCTGGTGGCGCAGTGGTTGAGAGTCCGCCTGCCGATGCAGGGGACATGGGTTTGTGCCCCGGGCCGGGAGGATCCCACATGCCGCGGAGCGGCTGGGCCCGTGAGCCATGGCCACTGAGCCTGTGCAAGATATTGGCCCATTTAAAAGTTTCCTCACCAAGCAACACTTTCATTGAAACCACTGTCCTGGAGGAATCTCAACATCACTTCAACCCTCTGCCTTATTCTCTTTCAAGCTTTTTACATACATACAAGTTTTTTTTAAAGGCAACAGTAAGCTACAAATAATAGAAATATATTTGACTAACAATTATGCCATTTATGGAAAGGAGTGTGTACCTGTCCACAAAAACTTAGAAAAGAGCCAGGATTTCATGGTAATAAACTTTAATTGATAGAGTTACCTGGTTCAATGCCTTGCAAGTAAAATTTTATTGCAATAATTGTTTTTCATAAGGATTTGGATCAGATTCTTTAAAATCAGTAAACTATTGCAGTAGATTAAAAACACTGCTGTTATATAAATATTACCCCCTAAATTCTTCTGTATACTTCAGTAGCCTTAAGTTTTAAGACTTTGACCATAATTCTAAATTAGTCACTCAGAGGCTCTGGCCCAGTATTAGTTATTAACCCGCAGTAGGGGAGCATTGTTTGCTACAGTAAAAGGCCAGAGGGTGAGCTCTGGAGTTGTTCTGCCTTGGTTCAAAGTCCCAATTCTGCCATTACCACTACATGACCTTGGGCAAATCATTTAATCTCTCTGTAAAATGAGGATAATAAGAGTACTTACCTCTGGGAAGGTGTGAGCAGTGAAGTATTAATACACATAAAGTGCTTTAAACATTGTCTGGAAGATAACATGGGCCATTTTCAAAATTCATAAACTCCTAATGCCTATTTCTATAGCTCCTACTGTGTGCTAGGCTGAGTATGCCATGCTTAGGAACTAAACTAAAGCACATCATTTTAACTTGTTTCTGGCTTCAGTAGCATTACAGGCTCAGAATCTTTCTACCAGAAGGACCTCTAAATTAAACTGTCTCAGCAAGACATCAACAGTATTGTAAGATATGATACGAGTTTTGCATACATTCCGGTCTCATCTGCAATTATTCACCCTCACACGGTTTGTCTCGTCAATACAGAGACTCCTAGAGATACTGAATGTACTATGCACATTGTCCCATGCTTCCAGGTCTTTGCACAGACTCTCTCCTCTGCCTGAAATTGCTTGCTGGCCACTGCTTGTCTAGCTGGACTACTTTTAGTTACGCCTAAGGACGCAACTCTTTTTTAAAGGTCTTCCTGTCCTCATGCTACCAATCCCATAATCTAATATTCATCAGCAATTCTCCCTCTGTCATAAGTCTGTGCTTTACATATGTTCATAATTTTTACTTTCTATTTTACTTTTGTGTTTTCTCTCTTAATATGAACCAGTCTGCGTGAGATCAGAACACTGTCTTTTCATCTCTGTGTCTCCAACCTCAGCACAAAACTTGGCTCATAGTAGGCAGAATTATTATTCTCCTTTAGCTCAAAAGATCCTACATAATTATATTAACAAGAAAAGGACTTCCAGTCATAGATACAGAGGACAGATTGGCAGAAGCCAGAGGCAGGCAGTGGGGTGGGGAAAATGGGTGAAGGGGGTCAAAAGGTACGAACTTCCAGTTATAAAATCAATCCGTCATGATGGACAGATGGGGAAGTAAGTTATGGCACGGCGACTATAGTTAGTAACGCTGCATTATATATTTGAAAGTTGCTAAGAGAGGAGATCTTAAAAGTTCTCATCACAAGACAAAAACATTTCTAACTGTGTGTAGTGATGGATGTTAACTAGGCTTACTGGGGTGATCATTTCACAACGTATACAAGTATTGAATCATTATGTTGTACACCTGAAACTAATATAATGTTATATGTCAATTATATATCTATTTTAAAAAGGGCTTCCAAATGGGTGTCACTGGAAAGGGGTAATAATAATAATCAAAGGTGAAATTCAACATTATGCTGGACTAAAGATGGGCCACCCTCCAGATCCCTTTTGCTTTCCCCTCAACCACTCAGCCTTTCACAATCATCTTTTCTCACCTTTGATTTTTCTCTCCCTTTGCTCAGCCTTTGCCATCTGCTGTTTTGTTTTCTTTCCTCCTTGCCTGTGTTGTATTAAAATGTTAGGAACTGTTTGATTCTCTTTGGCCTGGTGGCAGCCCAGTCTGATTCATCACTGAGATACAAATCGCCACCCAATCGGTCCTCAGAGTACACAGCTCTCCCCACAAGTATTTTTATTCAAGTGGAGACCTGGGACTTAATACCAGTTTCATGTTTTAGTTTTTAAAATAGTGCACGGTCCTGCAATGCCCAGGAAACAAGATGAGCTCATTTCTCTCAATGATTGCTGAACCACACAGCCCGGTTTCCTGTGCATTCACTGAGAGAGTTCAAAGGTATCGCTAAGTGTTGTGTTACGGCAGCTTTTACCACACTGGGTACTTTTGTGAGGTTTTCTCTGCTGAGTAGCTGTTCATAGGAAACTTGTATGAGTCTCCCTGTTTCACTTATCAGCCACACAAAGCACAGCCCTTTGGTCTTTGGGGGACTGTTGCTGCCGATGAGGCCACAACGGTGGATATCATTTGAAATGGTGCTTCAGAATGGCCTTGCCAGCCATCTTCTGCCCACACTAACTGGAACTGTTCCATGTCACCTCACCTTTCCACGGCTGCTGTCATCCATCCAACCTGTCTTTTCTTTCTATACCTGTTAATGTGGCTCTGATGTGATTTACCTGGCTGTCTTTCAAGTCCTCATCAGGAGAGACTCTGTTTTGCTACTTCGCCTTCCGTAGCCTTCACCTCTAACAGCAACGCTACTGATGTGAAAGCCCAGGAACTCTCGTAAGAGTTCGAGTTTGATGATCTTTCTAAAAGTTGAGCACCACGTGATTTCACCAGTGCCTCAATTACTGGAAGACGGATCATTTCCCGAAGTCAGTTCTGCTGCTTTTATCCTCCAAGGGAGCTCGATGCACCTTTGCTTCTATCTGGATTCCCTGATTTGGCCATTCATTCAGCCAGGGACAGTGGACCTGTCTGTACAGACACCCAGTGCCATGTGCCTCAGACACCCAGTGCCATGTACCTTACCCTTCCTGATACTCTCTTCTCCCTTGGTTCCTGACACTTTAATCCTCTTTCGTTTTGAGTGTTCTTTTTCTCTTTGCCTCCTTCAATCACTGATAGGTACTTTCCAAGGATCTGCCTTTGGCATTCATCTACTGCTATGATTTCTTCATAATTTCAGGACTTTCAGTATTCTCTTTATGTAAATCATACTTCTAAACTCAATCCCCAGTCTTGATGTCTTTACTGAGCTCTCCCCTTTTGTTCAATTAAGCTTACTAAGGAATGATTTACATACAATAAGATGCACCCACTGCAAATGTACAGCTCTGTGCATTTTGACAAGTATATGAAATGTAATCACCCCTCAAAAAAATGCCTCTAGTCCCTTTCCAGAAATTCCTGCCCTGGTTCTAGGTGATAATTGATCTGCTTTCTGCCACTATAAATTATTTTTGACTGTTCAAGCATCTCATGAAAATGGAACTATGCACTGTGTAGTCTTTTGCATCTGGCCTCTTTCACTGAGCCTAGTGTTTTTGAGATTCATCCATGTTCTTTTATATACCAGTAATTCATTTCATTTTATTGCTCAGTATTCCGTTGTATAGATATCCACAATTTGCTCATCTATTAATGAAAGTTTAGGTTGTTTTCAGTTTGGAACTCAGAGATAAAGCTGCTGTAAATATTCCTGTGCAAGTCTTTGAGTTGATATGTTTATGTTTTCTCTTGGGGAGTACCTAGGTGTGGAACTGCTGAGTAGTAGTGTAGAATTTATTTTTCTTTGTGTAAAAAAAAAAAATTGTCAAACTTTTCCTAAAATGACTGTGGTATTTACATCAGTGACGTATGAGAGTTCTAATTGCCCTGTGCCCTTGTCAACACTTGGCATTGTTGGTCTTTTAAATTTTAGCCATTGTATTACAGGTATCGAGTATATCACTATAATTTTAATGTGCACTTCCATGGTAACTCAAAATAGATTCTAGATCTAAACATAAATATTGAAATTGTAAAACTTCTAGAAAACAGCAGATAATTCAATGGTCTTGATACAGGTGAAATGTAAAAAAAAAAAATTGTCAAACTTTTCCTAAAATGACTGTGGTATTTACATCAGTGACGTATGAGAGTTCTAATTGCCCTGTGCCCTTGTCAACACTTGGCATTGTTGGTCTTTTAAATTTTAGCCATTGTATTACAGGTATCGAGTATATCACTATAATTTTAATGTGCACTTCCATGGTAACTCAAAATAGATTCTAGATCTAAACATAAATATTGAAATTGTAAAACTTCTAGAAAACATAGCAGATAATTCAATGGTCTTGATACAGGCGAAATTCTTCTTTTTTCCCAGCTTTAGTGAAATATAATCAATAATATAACATTGTATAAATTTAAACTGTACAATGTGTTGATTTTATACAAAATGATTACCAACATAGCATTAGCTAATACTTCAATCTCATCATATAATTACCATTTCTTTTGGGGCTGAGAACATTCAAGATCTACTTTTAGCAAATTTCAAGTAGATAATACAGTATTATTAGCTATAATCACCATGCTGTACATTAGATCCTCAGAACTTGTTTGTCTTATAATTGGAAGTTTGTACCCTTTGGCCAATAACTCCCCATTTCTCCTACCCAGCAATAGTCTGCCTAAAAGGACATCAAAACCATTAACAATAAAAGAAAAAGTTGACAAATTAAACTTCTTCAAAAGTAAAGACTGCTTTTTTGAAATGCAGCACTAAGAAAATAAGGCAGGGGGCTTCCCTGGTGGCGCAGTGGTTAAGAATCCACCTGCCAACGTAGGGGACACAGGTTTGAGCCCTGGGCTGGGAAGATCCCACATGCCGTGGAACAACTAAGCCCGTGCACCACAACTACTGAGCCTGCGCTCTAGAGCCCATGAGCCACAACTACTGAAACCCGCGCGCCTAGAGCCTGTGCTCTGCAACAAGAGAAGCCACCGCAATGAGAAGCCCACGCACCACAACAAAGAGTAGCCCCCACTCACCGCAACTAGAGAAAGCCCGCACACAGCAACAAAGACCCAGCACAGCCATAAATTTATTTTTTTTTTAAGAAAATAAAAAGGCAAATCATAGACTGAGAGCTCTAGAGTATCTGCAATACATAGATTTGACAAAGATGCTGTTTCTGGAATATATTTTTTTAAAAAACTCTTACAAACCAATACAACAATGAGCAAAGATTTGAACAGATATTCAGTCAAAGAAGATATACATGACCAATAAATTCATGTAAGGATCAATTGCACGATCATGTACATTCAACATTTTTAGTCATTAGGGAAATGCAAATTAAAACTACAATGAATTTCATTTTGAAAGCTCTCTTTAAGATCCATTCATCTGTATATGCCATTTGCATATTTTACTAAATTGAAATTTAGTATATCCCAACTAAACTCACCTCCTTTCCCCCCCCAAAAAAATACACACACACCTCTACCCTGAAGCTCAAAACCCTAGCATCATCGTTGATTCTTCCCACTTTTTGTCCCCATTGTCCAACCAGGTAACAAGTTCTACTGCCTCAGTCTCTGCCTTCTCTCCTCTCTATTCTCACTGCCGCTTCTCTATTTGGGCCGTCCATCTGTATTACAGTTATTAGGACCTCTTAAGAGATTTTCCCATAATTATCTTCCCCTGTTGGCCAATCCACTGTACATAAATCTTCCAGTTGTTTCTTCCTAGAGCACAGCTCTGAACACAGCAGTCCCTTGCTCAGAAACCTTTAGTACTTTCCCCCTTAGCTGATTTTTGAACTCCTTTATTTGCCCTCCAAGACCCTCTGTAGTCTAGCCCCAACCTACTTTTCCAACTTCATTCCAACTTCTTTGAACTGAACTATTCACTGTTCCCCAGAGACATGCCTCCATTTCCTGCCTTTGTACCTCAGTCCATGGTGTTCCTACATCTGAAATGCCATTACCCCCATCTCTGCATATCCAAGCCTTCCTAACCTAAATGATAAGGCTCAATTCAAATGCCAGCTCTTCCGTCTTGCTCCTCCTGAATAACCATTTTACTCTTTCAATATACTTATCTTCTACCATGTAGTATTATGCCCATATCTTATCTTCCTTACTAGATTTTAAGTTCTTAGAAGATAGCCTCAGACTTTGACCCTTTTTTTCATATTTTAGACTATGTGCTATGTGCCTTACAAAGGATAGGCAGTCAATAAATGTGTGTGGCGTGGATGAATTGCTTGGTTGTAGAATACAAAATAAATTATCATTCCTGTAATCTAGTAGGAGAGATAAGATATGCATAGAGACAGTAACAGTGTAAGACAGTAGAAATGTGTAGAGGAGTCATCAAAGATGAGCCTGGAAATGTAATTTGGAATTAGGTTAGAGAGGGCCATCAATATCAGGCTAAAGAGTTTAGACTTTATTAAATCGTTAAAGAGGAGCCAGGAACCATTCAAGATATTTCAACATGGAAGTAACATAATCATTGTCTTGTTTTAGGAACATCAATCTGACAGCAGTGTGTTGGCAGGAGAGATTACGAGGGGAGAGCCTGGAGAGACGGACCAGGCAGGAAGGAGGCAAACTGAAGGAACAGTAGAGATAATGAAAGTATAAATTGATGTGGAAAGGAAGGCACAGATGTTCAGACTCTGTGAACATGCAGTTGACAGACACTGCAACTGGATCTGAGGGTGTGTAGGAAAAAAAGAAAAAATGTAATTCCAGAGTATCTGGGTTATCATTCCCCAGTGATGCCCTGTAGGGAATGGGGAAAGCAAGGGAGAGTTCAGCATTGGAAATTGAGGTTTGGAGAGTTGACCACATATAAATTTAGGTTGTGAAAGTGGATAGTTGACATAAGTAAGAATGTGTGGCATGGGGGTGGGGGGAGTCAATGATAAATTCTTAAAATGTAAAACTCATGGATGAGTAGTGAAATTGATGGCGGGATAAATGAGCTGTCAGAGAGCAGTGGGTAAAGCAGAAATGCAGAGTGTCATAGAAGCTAAGTAAAAATTTTCTGAGAAACAGTAGCCAATCTGGTTCAAAAGAAATGTATTGAATGTACTGCTTGAAATTTGGAAAAACAAAAATGACTAAAGCATGCAATCTACCCTTACCATGTTTTCAATATAGTGGGGGAGAGGGAGCAGATACCATCGTCATCATCATTACCAGTATTTTTGAGTGATTAATACAGGTCCTCACCTATGTATTAAATTATTATTTGACCAGTTATTCCTCATAACAACCCTGTTGGGTATGTATTTATGATTTTAATTTTATAAAGGAGTAAAGCATCTCAAAGATATTAAGCAAAAGGTACTCTGGTACAGGGCATAATGAAATAAGTATTAAAGAAGGGTGCAAGTAAGCAAAGCACAAAGGAAGGAGAAATGGTATAGGAGCAACAGAAGGAGTTAGTTAAGAAAGAGGTGCCTTTTGAATTAGGCCTTGAAAGAGAGGATTTATACAAGCAAAGAACTGGACAGAAAGCCATTTCATACTGAACAACATGAGTCGTGAGTGCCATCACAGAGTTTGATGGTTAACAGTTTGGTTTGGTGTGACTGAATTGTAGGACACATTGAAATGACGTTGATGCAAATCGTGTGACTCCATTTTTTTAGAATATTTAATGCTTGGCTAAACAGGTCATACTTTATCCTGCAAACCATAAACCTTTATGAGATTTTAAAAAATAGAGTGTAGGTCCAACTAATTTTTTTTTCTTTCTTGATGATCAGAAGAAATAATAACAGATGTAAACATCCAGGCATGGCAAATGCTGCAAATAGATCATGGAAGCTTATGCTTGAGAAAAGGTCAGTGGATGTAGAGCTCTTTGTTGACCTTGGAAAGCCCCGTTTCATTAGACAGCTGGCATCAGACGCTGGCTTGCAGGGTGTGAGGTGAGGAGTTACGAAGTGAGAAAGTGGAGTGAGAAAGTGAAAGCAGTGAGTGTGAACTGTTCTCTCCCGTGATGGGACCAACAGAATGATGGCTCGTGCACTTAGCAGGATGAAGGGGAACTGGGTAAGTGTTGAGGCAGGGAGTAGAATGAGATGAAATGACAGAGACTGTCATTACCATAGGCAAAGTGAACTCTTTCCTGGCTCATTCTGAACGCCACCACATATCCACACCCCATCACACATCTCTCCTAATTTTTTTGCAACAGAAGTTACTTGTAAACCTGGGACAGAAAAGTTGGTGACAGTCCACTGAGAGCTTTAGTGTTAGAAACTCTTCCCAATACATTCAAATGACTAATTCACTGGGATTATAAAGTGTTGCTGAGACGACAGGCCAATATGTTTGCACTATTTTTCCTACTTCATTGATCAGAGTCTCCCTTCCCCTGTTCTTTCCATAAACCTCATGCTACGGCACTTGCCAATTTTGTTCTTATGTGAGAGCTATTTGTTTTATTCTTCCAGGTTAGTCTAAAATTATTTTTTGGTGGGGGGAGGCAGAAATGGACATTCTCATATATATTGCTCCTGTAGATACTAAATACTTACTTATTTAATTAATTTTGGAGTCTGTTTCACTATTATAAATACATGCAAAAAATTGGTTTGCAGAGAGATATATTAGTTTCCTACTGCTGCATGAAAGCTTACAACAAACTCAGTAGCTAAAAACAATACACATTTATTATCCTACAGTTTACATGGGTCAAGAATGCAGGCACAGTTTAACTGAATCCTCTATTCAGGGTCTCACAAGATCGCAATCTATGTGTCACCTGGACTCCGTCAGGCCCCTCTTCCAAGCTCATTCAGGTTTTTGGCAAGAATCCATTTCTTGCAGTTATAGGACTGAGACTCTCAGTTCCTAGAGGCTGTCTGCTTCTTCGAGGCAAGTGGAAGAACATCTCTCTCACCTCAGGAAGGGTCTAGTCTCTCTTGAAGGGCTTTCAACTAAGTCAAATACACTCAGGAAAATCTTGCTTTTGATTAATTCAAAATCAACTGACTTAGGACCTTCATTGCACTGGCAAAATCCCTTCACCCTTGCCATATAAAGTAACTTCATATCACAGGTCTTGCTCACAGTCAAGAAGAGGGAATTCTACAGGCTGTGTTCGTAAGGAGTGCTAAGAGAAATTTGGGACGTCTTGGGAGCCATCTCAGATTCTGCCCGCACAGATATGGAAGGGGAAACAGAGCATTAGGAGAGAGCAAAATAATTTTTCTTTAATGAGAAAGCAATAGATATTTCCTTTTCTGTAGTATCTATTTGTACTATATACTTTTTTTTTTTTTTTACAAAATTAAGAGGATTTGAACTGGAAAGCATCATTCATTCTCATTTTGTCCATTTCTTCTTTGGTGGCGGGGTGGGGGGGCAGATTCCATTATGACCACTAATATAGTATATTTTAACAGGGTTAGCAGCAGCAGAGTTAAAGTGCTGAGATGTTTCAGTGCAGATTATTTGGTATCTGAGCAATGTTAAAGGGAGTGCGAAAGCTAAGGCAGTTTGCTGTTCAGAACTCTCAGTCTAGCAAAATTTTCAAAGGTTATATTTTGCTAATGACAATGAGTTCACATCAACGGGTTTCATAATGTCTATGAAATGAAAGATAGGGAGAATTAGTAACCAAGGTCATTCAACTACTAAGTAGCAACAGAGGATTCAAACCTAAGCCTGGCTTTTAACTTGAGCCCAATCCAAATCCATCCAGGTTCTTAACTCTTGCAAGATACTCTCTCCTCCCAAAACACTCATAATAAGACCTTGTGTTGTGCGTAATAAGTAACTTGTATATGAGGGTGCTCATATACATCCTCCCAAAATTCATATGCTGACACCTAATTCCAATGTGGTGGTATGTGTAGGTGGTCCTTTAGGAGGTAATTAGGCCATGAGGGTGGAGCCTTCGTGAATAAGATTAGTGCCCTTATAAAAGAGATCCCAGAGATCTCCCTTGCTCTTTCTGCCATGTGAGGATACAGTGAAAAGGCAGCTGTTTATAAACCAGGAAGTGGGCTCTCACCACACACACAGAATCTGCTGGTGCCCTGATCCTGCTTCCAGAACTGTGACAAATTTCTGTTGTTTACTAATTACCTAGTCTATGATATTTTTGTATGGCAACCTGAATGCACTAAGACAGGCTATTTGCCACTTTTCCCCTTGTCTCCAAAATTTGAAGACAATCAGTTTCCCATTTCTTCATTTTTCCATGACATTTTTTTCTTTTAAGCTTGTTAAATGGAATTTCGTAAATTACTCAAGTATAACGACGTGCTTGCTCACATTTCAGTATCAAGCACAACATCAGGCAGTGGGCATTTTTCTCACACTGATGCAACTGTTCTGGTAAATTAAGAAACTTGTTAAATCCTTCTTGTGTCTCTATTTATTAAAAATATTCTAAAACAAAATCAGTGCAGCAAGAATGCATTGGAGGACCTTACTCAGGAGCAAGGATTGCACATATTGGAGATGCAGTGCAGAAAATTTTATCCCTCTTCCCCATTTCCAAACTCAGCGATCGCTTTGTGAGCGCCAAGCAGGAGGTCTCTGAAGTTAAGCCCATCCCAGAATGGCATGCGTTGTTGCTTCTAATGATTGACTTTACTTGAAGTATTAATTATCAAAAGTCTACTCTCTAAAAGTGCTATGTATCCTTATCTCAGAAAGGGAAAGCAAAGTTAACAGGGCCATCAAGGAGTGGGAGGAAAGGCAACTTTACAGATTTAGTTAGCATGGAAAAGGAAGAGGGGAGGGGAAGAAAATGGGGGCAGGGAGTAAAGTTACACCTAATAAAGCTTAAGAATCTAGTATAGCTTTTATGATGTAAAAGCATGATGCTATATCATGCTCTGTCATAAAGTAAAAAGAATCAGTTATCCATTTACCCAGTTTCACCGTGGACTCTACTACCACATTTTCAAATGTGGTAGAACAATTGATCAATTCATTTCAACTCCATTCTCTGCAATTTGAAGTACTGCAGTGAAGGCTTTCATACTGATAATTACCAGTGTTCTCTGCTCTTTTCCAGGCCTAAAATTAAGGTGCCTTTGTTAATACCTTCATCACTATCATTGGCTTTGCACATTGCTACCCCCTTATTATTTTTACAATTTGCTAAAGCTTTTTTTTGTTTGGTAACCTTGATCCTCAAGAACTTTCTGCCTGATTTCCTTTACACAGTCCTTTAGCAATTTTTTCTCTCTTCATAGAATTTCTCATTTCCTATATACTAATGCAGAAAACACTAATATTTTTGATCATAAAACTAAAGGGATCTATACTAACCTTTCCCCCCAAGTTTTCACATATTTCACTCTAATTCTTGTTGGGCTTCTAATTTTACTTTGAAAAGATTTTTTTCTAAACTGAGATTTCTCTCTTTAGTTTCTTTTCTTACGTGGCAAAAATGGAAAAGCACTTTAAAAGTTATTCTAAAACTTAGTCTGTTAAGTAGGTGGCAGTCTTAGCAAGGAAATGTAAGTCCTGGAAATTGTTTCCAGTGAGTGATAGCTGATGTAACTGCGAAATCTAGTGTAAGCAATGAGTTTTTTCAGCAAAGGAATGACTCAAACTGTTATATCTCTGTGTAGAAGACATGCTTTAAAAAAAATACCACCTTCTCGTTACTTGGAAACTCAAATATAAATAAATAACCTTTAACCTTCCTTTGATTTCTTAAGTAGAACTTTATATTTTTGTGCAGAGTTTTGTAAGAGGTCATGTTCATGGGAAGAAAAATATAGCTGCAAAAAAACTGTAGTAAAAAAAAGAAAATAATTATGAAAATGATAACAAGCTTTTGAAATTTTGTTAATTCTTACCAAGATTAAGACAAACTTTTCTGAGGAATAATTCAGGAGGAAACCTCGAACTAGTCTCTAGTTTCACTAAAAATGGTATTTTATAGAAACTATGCAAAAACTTAGTAGACTATAGATTCTGGAGACCAGAAGACGTATTACTGGTCAATCCCAAAAGATACGGATCCTGTTGCGAGTAGTGGGTACAATAGATGTTTTAGAACATGGCAGTTGTTTTAAGCATGAAAATTAAAGGTGCAATGAAAATCAAAGATGATTACAACTTTCGGCCTAGGGAGAGTTGAGAGAATGGGGGTGCAATGATTAAAAACTGGAAATTTTGAGCATGTATTCCATAATGGGAAATGGAAATGAGACCATAAAAATGAATAGAGCCCAGTCATCGATGGCCTTGAATTCCAAGCGTCACTGGGGACCACTGAAGTATTTTGAGCAGAGAAGTAACCTGGCCAGAGCTTATGCCATTTCCTCTAGGCTTCTGTTTTGGAATGAACTGGGGAAGGGAGAGGCTGAAGAAATGGGAATCAATTAAGAGGTGAGCCAAGTATTCTAGGCAGGAGGTAATAAGAGCCTGACTTGACTAGTAGAAATAGAAATTCAAAGAAGGAAATACATGTAAAATGTATTATCCCCTTTTCCAATCTGGTCCTTATTTTTGCCCCCATTCTCTGGTTCATGTTGGCGGTCATTCCCTCATCAGTTCTAAATGTGTGAATTCTGCACAGCCTTCACGATACCATCATAATGAGGCCATTCCAATTCTTCTATACTTTCTTCTATTATTTCTCTGAATTTATTTTTTTACCTTTGTCTCTGAAGCAATTATTATTAATTCTTTTATCATAGTCACCTCTGTTGACCTCTTATCTCAACTATTGTGAGTTCCTAGAAGACTGAGATGATGCTTTAGTTTCGGTCTATCACCCTTATCCAGCCCAGTGGCTAGAAAGTCAGGGTTCAGTATAAGGGTGACAGTATTTGCGGGGGGTGTTACGTGGATAAAGTGCAGAACTAGCAATATACACATGCTGGAAAGTCAAAGAATAACAGCAAGAGTTTCAAAGGAGGGATTTTTTTTTAATTTAAAAATTTTAAATCTGTCCCTAATTCCAAGTGTCATTAGAGATAAGGTAAAGTGAAGATAATTGAATATAGTGATTATTTATCACCTGTGAACTTCCAGAGTATTGTTTTTATAGAGAAGATATTAAGACTTCAGAAAAGGTGTTCCAAAGTCAAGGGCTATCAGGCCTCTTCGCATAGCTATAAACCAAATGCATTCTCATTTCTTCCATTTACCAGCACTTCTGGTTCACTGTTGTTAAAAAGATATCAGAAGTTGCAAAATAGCAACTTATGAGGTGCAACTTATGGAGTAGAAATGCTTTTCACATAGATAGCCTTTACAACGTTGTCTTTGAACATTCTTGGCATAAACAGAACATACTACTGCTAAGATGTATAGGGTATAATGAAACATAGCACAAAGTCAAGGACTCACAACTCTGCTATGAGAGAAACAATTTATGAGGCATTATTAAGGACAGTGGGGTTATTACCATCTCACTGGCAAATGGAAAAAATTAGATCATACATTCCCTTCACACACGGCAGATTGTTTTGCAACCACCTACACGTTGGCAGTTGATCACTCAGTATTGAATGAGTGCCTGGTGTGTGCTCAGTGACCTTCAAGAATGCACAGCAATGGCAGTGGGGGAGAGTCACAGCACAACAGATGCTTAGCACACATAGACATAGATACTCAAAAGGCTCACAGTCATACAAGGAAAAAAACACACATTCAAAGAGTTGGAGAACACTTTCCAGGGCGGGGGATCAAAAAAAGCATAGGAAACTATAGTTAAAATCATGAATTTGCACTGAAAGGGCACACAATAGAAAAGTACTAAGAACCATCTTGTAGGCTGAAAATGTTCCTCTTGAGAAAGTACATTTTGAGTTGGGATTTCAGAAAGTGAAGGTCAATAAAGATCTTATTGGTTAAAAAGAAAATAGCAAAAAGTAGTCAGACTGGTTGAATCCATTTTTTAAAGTTCACTGAGGCTAAACCAAGCCCATTTGACCCAGTTAGTATCACAGGACACTTTAATCCCATTCAGGATGCCCCTCGTTGTAGCAAGTGAATTAATCACATGAAAAGGATGGTGCAAGACTAATGACATTTCTGTGAAAATACTCAAAGTAAATTCTCCATTGATGGAGAGTAGCATTTTTAATAATGAGAGGAGTGAGATGGATGGAGAGTACAGCAAGATTAGATTTCTTAAAAAGTATGTTATGAAGAAACAAGGACTCAGTAGAGGGAGAAATTGGATTGGGCAGTTGATGGAGAACCTCCATTGCACCTGACATTCTTAAAAGGGGAAAACATACATACTGGGAAAATAAAATTTATTTGAATAAGAATGTGTAAGCCAGAGACTTCTCTCGTCTTCTTGCTTAGAAATCATCATAGCAATTCGGGTATGAAATATCAAAGGCATGGAGAAGAATGGTGTTTGTAAAAATGAAGAAGTCTGGAGTCTCAAAAATGCCAAAATGGCTGGCAAAAAAAAAGATAGAGAAGGCAAAACTAACCCAAGAATAAAACTAGAAGAATGATGAAGTGATGATATGTTTAGCAAAATGCAAAAACTTGAACAGCAGCTCAGGTTGGGTACAGACAGGCAAGACAGGCTTGGTTCTGGAACATTTCTGGTTTCAGATATTGCTGAAACAAACACCTTTGGGTCAGAAGTTGAAGTCAGCTGGAGACCCCTGACATATAGGAAATCATAGTTGAGAGTAAGCCTCAAAAACAAGGTAGTTAATGGGATCAAATCTAACATAAAAATGATTGTACAAAAAAAATCTGTGAATCTAGCGAGAATTCATGAAATCAATTAATTCTGTTTTCAGAGGTAGAAGATCCTTGACAGAAAAAACTGATTTCATTTTATGTATATATCTTTTGTATTGTCCGTCTCTCAAGCATGTTCCCTGGAGCTATGTGACTTTTCCAGGCTCACAGGTGTTGACGGGTGACAGCTATGCAACTTATCCCCTATTTTCCTCCTGTTTTCCCAAAAGTCTTCCATCCAAAGAGTTGGAAGTATAGATGGTGAGAAGACAAAGCCATCTAGAGGAGACAGATCCTAGGAGACATATGCAACTATAATGAGGGACTTGGTGCTTAATCAGATAGATGGAAAAAGATCAAAGGTCAATTATTTAGGCAAACGCCCAGCAAAACACTAAGCAAAGCTAAGTGGTAAGTATTTCCAGGAAGGAGGAGGTGTTAGCAAGAGCGGAACCAGAGGGATGATCTCACTCTTCTGGATGGATCAACAAGAGATTAGGTCCCCAACCCTGGAAAAACTGGAGCTTAAGACTTTTCATCACAACAGCAGTTTAGAAGAATAAAACCCCATTACAGAAATTGAACTAGAATGTTAAATATTAAGGTTTTGAAGGCCAGACTCTGGAAGTGGATCTCCAAATCAGAATAAGGCTAATAGATAGCTGGAATTCCTTAAAGCCCCCAAACAAGAAACCGGTGAAGGTCTAGACCGTCTAATAGTAAAAATAGTTCCCATTAATTTAGTAATTATTAAGTGCTTTACCTGAATCACCTTATTTAATCCTTATACAATCCTATAGTATAGGTATTATTATTTCCATTTTAGAAAAGACTAACTTGCTTAAAATTATGCAGCTAGTATGTAGCCAGGAGGATACAAAATCCGTAAGTGTGTGACAAAAAGAGGCTACTGCCTGGGTAAAAGGAGGATTCAGAACAAGAATGAACTTGTTATAACAACACTCCTCCTAGAAGTCCTTCCAAGAAAGAAAAGGCCATTGCTGAGTATGTCTGCCTTCCAGGATAAGTTACCTCCCAGTATGAGAGCTCTTAGCTCCTGTTCTCACAAACCCTTATCAATTAATAAAATCCCAGTATGTAAACATAGTCCTACTACTGCCATCAAGGACTCCTCTGGAATACTCAAGGTGAAGTCCTCTTATATATCAATATATCAACTCCCTTGAGTCATTTCAAGTATTTTAAATTTGAGGGCAATTCTCATGCACAACTGTGATATATCTCTGGAGATGTCTATATTGCTGCAGTATATATAGTTTCTAATAAAAAATTTATGAATGAAATGTACAAGTCAGTGACTTAGAGTAATACAATTTGGGTCATTCCATAATAGTCCACAACTAGAAGAGTCTTCACACAATGAATTGGGTGATCAGCATTCTTTTGGTGAAACCGAACGCTAATTTGTGTACATGATGAGTGATGTTTTTGGTTCTTGGAACTAACAAATACCCACCTACCCTGGCTCCCACATAACTGTGTCCTCAAGCTCAAATGATGTCATCAGAACTCAGTTTCTCTCTTTTCAAACTTTAGCATGGATTTCTTCAATTTTTACTTCCCTCCTAGGACGGCATTGTCCACATGGCAGCTGCCCAGCAGCTCACGGCTAACATTCAGCCAGTGTAGCAACGCTCAGTATAGGTGACTTTTTCACTCATTCAACAAATATCAGTAGATGTTGAGTGCTTACTATGTACCAGCATTGCTCTAAACGTAGAGATATGTCAGTGAAGAAGAGAGAAAAATCTTTGCCCTTGTGTTATCTTTTCTAGATCTACTATTTGTAAGAATAGTTCCAGGTATAACTACTTCAACACCATGTGTCCATCCACGCCGCAATCATTATGCTCTGGGGGAATGGAATGTTCTCGTTCACCAGACCTACGACTTAAACCCGTGCTTAAAGAAGGGAAGACAGGATCAGTAACATTCAAATCACCTTAAGACTAAAAAAGAAGAATTGGGGTGCTTTTACCAAACAACAAATGTAAACCTAGGAGGACATTTTTTCAATTAAAACTCCAAAATCCAAATTCAGGGAGTTTAGATGAAGAAATCTCCCCTGAAAACAAGTAGAACTTGCTCAGATAAAGTTTTTGACTCAAATTAAGCTTCCAGAATCATCCAGTCTAGACGCCTCCTTGTTTAGTCCATGAGCACTGAGAGGAAAATAGTCTTCCAATGAAGAGTACATGGGGTAGAGTCGCACTTCCAAGGATAATAGCTATCTTGAGTCATTGTCTGAAGTTTTATTTATATAGAGAATTTCAACATCCACCCAGTGAATAGCTATGGGCTATGGGTCCTTCCGTCTTGCCACGGACGGTGGAAGTTATGTTCAATTTTGTCTCACCCCAGGTGAGGAGAGCTCAAGCTATTAGTGATTGAGACCTCAGGCTTCATAATTTATAAAATTTATTTTGCTCTTCTGTGTCATGGAAGAAAAACTGCCCCCTGTGCTTTGGGAAAATTGATTCAAAATTTGATTGTCTAATATACTGACTCCAGATAACTGGATAGTAACTGATAAGATAAAACTTCATTAGGAAATACTTATTTTTTCCAACAGTAGTGTAACGGTAGTTGTACTTGTTTATTTTTTCTTAACATGCTAGATGATAGGCAGATAATAGGGGTGTGTGTGTATTGAAAAGCAAAGTTATTAGACATTTATGACATGGTTAAGAATGTTGATTTTTGCAGCTGAACTGCCTAAGTTAACATCATGACGCCGCCAGCATTAAGCTACTAAATGATCTTGAGCAAGAATCTTCTCTGAAACAGTTTTTCAGAGTATGAGAGTAATAGCACATTATAAGATTGCTGTACATATTAAAGGTATTAACAGACGTCAAAACTCGGCCCAACAGCTAATATATAGTTAACATTCAGTAATTTTAGTCATCATTATCCTCGTCTTACTCAGGATGCTTTTTCCTGCACGTAACAGGATTCTCATCTTAAGCTGATACAGGTATCGTCAGTACTGACTGTCCTCCTTAGGGGCACTGGTATAGTTGCACTTCCTCACCTTATTGTAGGTGAAGCTGTGTCACTAGTTCTGGGAGGTTAGGTTGTGGGTGAAAGTCACGTGTGCCTCTTCTGGGCTAGAACATTTGATTCAGATGTGAGAACATCCAAAACTCTTCCTTCTGGAACCCAAACCAGCAATTTTGGAGATGTACTTGCTTCATAAACCCACATCTTTGAGTGACTACAATAAGCAGAAGCCCCTACTGATGCACAGAGGCCTCTAGCATGAACGAGAAATAAGCCTTTGTTGTTTTAAGTCCCTGAGGTTTGGACTGTTTGTTACTGCTGCATAATCAAACACATCTTGACTGATGCAAGCAACTTACACAATGAAGCATTTAAGTGTCTCATATAAAATAAAGTCTTGGGGTAGGCAGTTCCAGAGCTAGTTTACAGCCAGGAACTCTGAGTTTCCTTTGACCGTCTCTGCATAACTGCAAGATGGCTGTGGCAGCTCCAGACACCATACATATCAATATAACAATCCAGTCCAGAAGGAGATGGTGGGGGAGAAAGGCAAAAGGGGTCTTTTTCCCTTGGTGCTATCTCTTTTATCAGGGAAAACATTTTTCCCAGTAGTCTCCCACAGATTCCCCTTAAATACTATGGGCAGTACTGGCTCTTCTGTCCAACTCTAGACCAATTAGTGACCAAAAAAAAAAAAAAAGGAATTACAAAACTGATTTAATTCAGTCGTAATTCATCCCATCAATCTGGGGAAGGGGCCTGCTATTCTTGAGTACACTAATCCCTGCATGATACCTAAACAGAATCGGTATTCCTTAGCAGAGAGTGAGGAAGAAGAATGGTTATTTGTCTAAGCAACCAAGAGTATCTTTCCCAAGAGCAATGGCCTTTTACAAGACTTCTTGTAAAACTAAAAGAGGACTTTTTAAAATGACTTTCTAAAATGACCTACTTACAGTCAATGAAGTTGTCCCAGGAGAGGATTTCAAGTCTACTGAGAAGACTGAGGTATACTGGTAAACCCTTCTGCTTGCATATTTCGGTGGACAGTGTGGATTTCTAAAGAGGCTTGTTCAGCCACCTTGTTAGACACCTAATAATCTGGTGGACACTGAAGTATGTTAATAGGGAGAAGGTGTTACATGAACTAATTATTTAGATTATGATTATCCCAACGTTAAGCAGTTCTTGAATTAAAATATATGCCTAGAATACAAAATGCATAGCAGCTTATTTTGTTCTATGGTGAGAAATGTAGGAAGAGAAGAGGTTACCACAGAATGACGATCGACTCTCCAACCCCCTCATGGCTTTGAAAAAAACCACAATTTACAGTTTAAAAGCATGGATTCCAGGTGAAAGCGAAAAGTTGGTGACCTCCACGTCTTTCCAAAACGTCATCACGCAGAATGGCAAGAGAAACAGCAAAACAAATTCCGCCTTGTAGCACACATTTTCCTCACTAATATTTGCAATTCCAATTTCTAATAGCACAGGTATATTTAATTGCCTCTGAATGTTGGAATGCAAACCCATTTAGTGTTGAAAATAGGAGCCCCAAAAAGGAATCACAGGCTCTGTTGGCCTGCAGAATCCCATAGCTGCAGGCTGATTTTAATGTATCTGGGGAATTTTTTTTTAATTCTTGGCCATCATGCTTACTTTAGAACAGCATTTAAATTATTAAACCATTACCATCTCAAGCACAAATGTCTTGCCGACACTTGTGACTTCTGAGTTATTTGTGTTACAATTTCAAGAGTTCTACTGAATATTTTGAGCACGTCTAGTGGTAGAAATGTGTATTTTTCTCATGCTCCAGTTCCAAGATCTTTAAAAGGGGCTGGTCAATAAATCCAAATCTTTTTTTTTTTTTTGACCAAGAGATCTCTACCACTGTTAATAGTAGGTATCCTTCCAAAAGACTCCTAACAATAGGAATCCTTCCAAAATTGTAATGCCAATTACTCTGCCTGATGCAGAAGAAAAGTGCTATTCATTAATCTGTTTCTTATTTGTTTATCCTACACTTGAATTTTCATCTCTGAGTAGCAACATTACAAAACTTAAATATTAGGATACTGTACTTTTTCCCTGTATGTATCCATGATTCACCTTTAAATTAACTTTAAGAAATCTCAAACCTAAGCTTGCTAATATAAACTTTAGTATTCTTTCCAGCAGAGACCACTTTACTAACAAAAATAGCTTCTATCAACTTGCTAGCAGAGTCTCTGTGTGGCCATAGCTGAGATAAACGACCTTGAAGATGTAGAGCAACAGAGACAGTTTTGTTAAATTTCACCTTAATAGACATTTAGCAGCATGTATCAAAATTCAATTTTATCTAAAACTGAAGAAAATATATTAAAAGTTAGAATAAGACAATAACTCACTTTCAACTTTGTAGACAAAGGTATATTAACTGAGATGTGGAAAAATAGTCAACTTCTATCCTTCCAAAACTGTCAATCGGCATGTTTGATAGTTGGACACTTGACTTTGATTAGCAGTCACGTATTAAGGTTAAATTATGTGTTAGTTTCATGGCTGGTACTAACTAAATTATCATCTTGCCAATGGTTATTGCAATGAGGTCACACTTTTGGTGCAGAACAAACAGAAACCAGGAATCTATCATCATCCCACTGGAACATTACTGTTAAGTGAACCAAGAAAGAAAGAAAAGCATCTCACTATTAACCTCAAATACTTTTGGAAATGGATGTTCACATCCATATCCTCTCTGATAGCCTGGGTTATGGCCTTGGAAGTGAAAATCCCTTGCTGTGTACATAGTGGGTCAAAAGAGTAGGAAGAAAACTAACTCAAATGTTTTAAGATGCCTCACAATGACACCTGAATTTCCTCTGATGCTTAGCATTTTATTTCCCTAAGGGTGAGACTACTTAAAGGAGAAAAAGATCAACTTCTCAGATGAGGAAGCAAATTAAACAGTTAATAGAAATAGAGATTATTTTGTTTTGCTTTGAAAATAAACAACACATCTCATTCTCAGAAGACGACCAGCTTAAAGTACACCTTTATTTTACGTATCCCTACGAATTGCACATTTAAGAACACTACGGAATAATGAGTCTGATTTATTTGGTTTCAAAATGATTGTGACAGTGTTGGAAGGCAGGGTTTTATGTTTCCTTTCTTTTGTTTTTCTGACTTAGCATCCTGACTTTCAAACAATCCAAATGAAGTGAGGATGCCAAGTAGACAAGGCATGGAGGTAGGAGACTCCAGAACCGCATCACTTTTGTTAACTAGGATAGTGCTTCCCTGGATAGACAGAGTGACTGCTGAACTACACGAAAACACAAAGCATGGATTTCTGGGCATGTGGGATGTCTTTAGGTAATTTGAGAGACAAATCACAGACGGTGCATTGACTGCTCTGCTATGGCTATTTTGCTGAGGCCATTTTGACTCTTAACACTGAAAGTTCAAATTGCTGTTAAGATTTCACTGTAATGTGTGCTGTGGTTCTCTTAGGAATGAAGAGTTAAATCTACAAAGTTCCTAAGAACACTTATGTAAAAGCATAAGGAAATGCACAGGAATAAGACATTAAAAACACTTAATTTCATGCAGAGTTTACATCTTGGGAAGAGACAGGAAATGCAATCAGAGGTGGTCCTATGTGGCCTCAGCAGTCATCATCTTTTAGTTCTTCAGCTTGGTGTGAGGTAAATGGACATCACACTTTATTCCTTTTTGCTTGACTTAAATTGTATAACGTCTGAAAAAATCAAAGTCCATGTAGTATCATATGAACATTCATAATGAAAAAAGCTGAATACAAAATTGCATGTGCTGTGAAGGCAACTGTAAATATACGTGTATAAATGAGGATAAGAAGGGAAAATGTTAAGAGGTGACTTGATAAAATAATAGAATTATGAGCCATTTGCATGAAAATTGCTGAGACATATGATTTGAAAGTTTGGTGATCAAGAAAGGGAAAATAGAACCTGAAGCAAATGGAAGCTTCTTTCACATAAAACAAAGGAAATGTTCAGTATAAATCAATTTAAATATTCAGTATATAACCAGTTTGAACCTTGGCTTTCTCTTCGTCCTCTCCCCTGTATTCACCCCATCATTTTACACTCTTTCAATTAAAGAAAAATTCTTCCTTTTCTGAAAACATCTGGAGTTAACATTCAGAGTTCTACAAGAAAACACAATTCAGAGCTCTAAATTTAAAGCAAGGTGAAAGTGCATCCACAGTTTTTAAATATGACAAACACAATAACTGGCATTCAGTTGAATTTCCCATTTATTGCACATTCTGAATTTGATGTACTCTCACACCTGTAGGCTTAAAGCTTAACTGAGACATGCAAAATAAGACAACGATTAAATAAAAGGAGAATTTCTCACTTCTATCATAACTGTGACATTAGAAAAAAAACTCAGCTTTACTTTTCCAAAGGGACTTGATAACATGGAGATATATGTGACGAGGAGCAAACACACCTCAGAAAGATTTAGAAATACTTATTTTTCCCACAGGAATTCCCAGCCAGAAAGCAAAACTTGCTGAGTCTAACTGGCAAAAAGATTCTTCTTTGTTCTAATGTAACTGTTCCTTATTTCCCATGGCCTTGAATAAATTCAAATGCAGCGGTTGTTTTGCTAAAACTCAGAGTAGAACCTCTCATTTACCTACTATTGTTCTGCTGCATTTACTTCGTTCTGATCAATTTCAGTCACGCTCTCTTGGTTGCTTTGAAATTGGCAGGTATTCTAAATGAATATCTTGTCAGGACTGGTGGAAGTAAATAAGCAGTCAGAGAAAAAGGCTATTTCATTGAACTGCAAAGAAAAACAATCTTAAAGACTTTGTTCTTATTCTCCTGCCTTTAATAACGCACAGTCATAATACTATAGAAACCTTCTGAGAAGAAATTTTTATTGGTGGCTTTACTTCACCTACATGCGCACCAAAATGCCTTCAGAAACTGATGCCGAAGGTGCTCCCTCAGAGGACCACAAATACAATAAAGTTCCGTTTGAGTGTAAGGCTACTTTAACAAGGCATTCAGATTTAATTAGGAGTTTGAGATTAACATATACACACTACTATATATAAAATAGATGATCAACAAGGGCCTACTGTATAGCATAGGGAAATATACTCAATATTTTGCAATAACCTATAAGAAAAAAGACTTTGAAAAAGAATATATGTATGTATAACTGAATCATTTTGCTGTATAGCAGAAATTAACATTGCAAATAAACTATACTTCAAAAAAATAATTTTTTTTTTAATACGCAGGTTTCTCAAACAGGAATTAATATACTTTAAAACCATAGGCTTAAAACCCAGTCAGACAGTGTAAGTGATGGCCAGGCATCATTGCCAGCCAAGCTTCATTGCCTCTAAGATTTCATGAACTATGCCAGATCTGCTCTTTTTTAAAAAATTCTTTCAGTACATATCAATCCTTAAAATTAAGAGATTTCTACTTCTCTGCCCCCAATATTTTCAGTCTCTTCTGCTATACTCTGTTTATTTTTGCTAACTCTCCCTTCATAGAAAACAGGTCTTTAATTCTCTTATAGGTCCCACTGGCTAAGATTTAAATGTCTTCTTTACTTGATGCTGGATTAATGCCAAATTATCTATATTCCTTCCAACTTGTAGCAATTACACTGGGCCAATTTTCTTTTCCTTTAAGTTTTGACAGGCAAATAGAACCAGGGCTCTAGAGGAAACCCAGCAGGTTTCATATAGTTTATTGCTTGGGTCTAATCATTTTAAATATGTTACCAAGAAATACTTTCAGGATGAAAAATATTAAACTTTAGAACAGAATTTGATATATATTTATTTTATATAAAATTGGAAAGAGAACTAGCATTTATTAAATCTCATCTATCTGCCAAGTGTCAGATGTGTTACCTCATGGAATTCTCTCAATTATTATTCCCACTTCTCATGGAGAGAAATAAAGGCTCAAAGAAGAAAAAGACTCACTGCGCTTTAAACTCAGGGTTCTTTGACTCCAAACCTCTACTACCTTTTAGTATACCACGATGAGTTGAAGTAATATATAGAATTATAATTGATTTTCTATGAATTTACTGTTTGTTATTAAATTTCAAATTTATTAAAATTCACACAAAAACATTTACCTTTACTAAAAATCAAATTATATTGACATCATGCCAAAATAACTGCTCTATGAGGAAAATTAATCCAAATCTATTCCCTTCTAGAAAGGTAAAACTCTTAGGTGTTGCTTTAGAACAATAACCAAATAATAATTATGTTTCAGCCATTTTAGAAACTTATTTTCCATTACTGTATATTAATTATGATTCTGATCAGTTGTGTTAACAAGACTTTTTCTCCTTATACTTTGCGCTTTTTTCCAAGAAGTCTATTTCGTTTTATGCCATAGTTGGACTTTTGCCTAGAAAATTACAAAATCACTTAAAACGAACAGTATTTATCCCGTCTTTCTGAAGGAAAATACTTCTAACTCCAACCTCATGACTCTCCCCTAATATTTTTCCAGCCGTAGGTGTCAGCATCTGCTGTTGTAAAATCTTTGGTGTTGATTGGGGGAGACTGGGGTGAGGGCTAGAGCAAAGATCACTTTTTACATTAAACATTACATAATCATTCCACATGTCCAATTACACAGGTGACTGGAACCTTACAAAACAATCTACCTCCTTAAGCTCATCTTAATCATTTTCACGTTTGTGTTCTTGAGATTCTACCTGAGAGTCTCACCCTTTCAATCCCTAAATAAGGCACCTGACACACTTCTCACCAGGTAGGAACCTGGTGGTGACAAATGCTTTCTCTGCGTCCTTATGAGCACTGCTGAAGCTGAGATAGGTCTCAACTCTTCTTCTCCTGGAAATGTATGCAAGCCTCAGACCACTTACAACCTCCCCTCCCTGTTTCACCATTTAGATGACTGCTCAGAGACGATCAGAAAAAGTGCCAAAGAACGTATCACCCCAAATGGCTTCCCCAAACTCCTTACTGTATTCTTCCCTCTCTTGACTCCCCCACATTATCATATATGCGTAAAGCAGCCCACAGAGGCGGTAGAGTGAATGGAAAAGAGAAAACCAAGGCAGAAGGCAGCACCATGTGCTTCAAGAAGGACCGGGAGTGATGTTAGGAACCCTGGGTTCAAGGAGGGAGCTGACCCAGGTCAACATAAACACAGGGTCACTTACTGCCCCTTTTGAAGTGTCCATAGAATGCGTCCTTAGTTTTCTTCCATTTGCATGGTAGGACTTCAAAGAGCACTGATTGACGAAATGACTTACTACAATCAGTTGCCGCTTTTAAGTCAGCGAGCTATCCTCTGAGGTTAGTGGAATGCTTTCTCAGTAGGAGATAGCGCTCTCCATTCTTTTTTTTTCCCCTCAAGATCCTTCTTCTGATAACCTGTTTTATGTTGAGTGCTCTGCTATTTTCTTCCTTTCTGTCCATCAATATTTAATTTAAAGTAAACATCTTTTTCAGAGATAATAGTTTGACCTTTAGTCAAAAAGATTTACCCACATCAGTTCACTGAATTCTCCATTTTTTATTATTTCATTTAAAATCATTAAGATGAACTTCAAATATAAAATTTTTTATTACTTGAAAGGCATTTGCCTCAGTATGTTAAGAAATGGATCTACTATCCTTTTCCAAAGAATATTAGGAGGCCACTAGTCTAGTAAGACAGTTCTATTTCTTCCAAGCAATATCTGGATTTAGTGATCCTCCAAGCATACATGTTAACATTACAATATCTGTGCAGCAACCGGGTTCTTGACTTCGATGGTTACGTATAAGTAAAATACTGGGGGAAAAAACAGCTATCCCTTCCATTAAGTTTCATAGCTTTCAATCTTTAAAGAAAATCCTCTATTTCACTATTTTACTAAATCATATTCAAATGTAAACTTCAGCTACTGTTTCAATCCTAGTCAAAACCACCAAAAGAAAACTATAGGCTCCTAACTTAATTTTCTTGAAAATGAGCAAAGACAGCAGAAAATAAAGGTTTTCTGTAAATGAATATGACATTGGAATGATTTAAATAGCAAAGAACCAAAAATTGTGATCCTAGATAAGTTTAAATCCCAACACCGTTGATTGATTTGAAACAGGAATTATCAGAAATTGGATTAGTAGAAAGAGCTTGATGTTCAAAAGACTGAGCTCAAGATTGGGCCATGGTTTTTTTCCCAGAATCTTAGGACAGTCATTATTTTTGGTACTTTAGATTTACCATCTGTGAATGAGGATATTATCTAAATGAAATAATAAACCCAACTATTTTATAAATTATTCAATGGAAACAAATGGTATAAAATCAAAGTTGGTTCTTAATAAAATTTGATCATTATAACTTAAATGTGTATGTAAATAGTCACTGAACAATAAATGTTGAATTCAAGATAGCTTTTCAGTCTCTTATAATACTTGGCCAATTTTTAAGGAGGAAAAAAAACAGCATCAAGAGCATGTTGTTATTAATGCATAAGCACCATGAAACGGAGAGTGTGTTCAAGCAAAATCTACCATTTTGCCAGTAGAAAGAGTAAAATCTTTCCACTAATATCTTTACTGCTTAATAAAAAGGTTTACCTCAGGAAGTGTTAGCTGGGCTGAAAACTTACTGAAAATACGAAGCAGTACATGTTTATTTCCATTAATACAAACTTAATATTATTCTAATGCTGCTTGCATTATTTGAATAACATAAACAGTCGTTGGCCAGTGCAACTCTGAGGGACAATTATTTATGTTCCCCCAAAGCGTGACCTATTCATTCTATTATTTATCCATGAATAGCTTGATGACTACCAAAATGCTTTGCATTTCAGTTTTTAAACAGCAATCTTTATTTTAGAATGTTACCCTGACATTCAGATATATTGTTAGGGCAGAACACTTTGAGCATACTGGGAACTGTACAGTACATACACAATTGCTTGTATTTCATCTTTTATCCACGTAACTTTCAGAACTTGTTTTTTCTTCCAAGTTTTAAGCATTTTCAAGTTGTGAAATTTCATCGGAATTGCTGGCAAATAATACTGACATTTAAAACTTTCCTTCATGTTATCTACCATTCTAAGCACTCTGCATGTCATAAATTTACATATCGCAAGTCAGAGTTTATATCATTATCTCCTTGCTTCACCCACCTCCCCTGTTACAGAGGGTGAAACTGAGGTTCAGAAAGTTTAAATAACTTGATCAAATTGATTTAGCAATTTAAGTGGCAGAACTTGGAGTCAAGATCCATGATCCTTATTATATCTGATGTTGCCCTGTTACGATTATCAATAATATTTTTTGACAAATGATTTTCTTTGACTTGGCATAAACAATTAAAACTTATTTCAGTTAAGAGAAGCCTGACAGTAATATACAAATATGTTCACAAAACTAAACTCTTCTTAGAAGTGATATAATTAGTGAATATTTGCTCATCTGTCAATGTGGACACGAGAGAATGCCACAATATATAAGAAGAACATGAAAATTTAACCCCAAAGACTTAGGTCTGATCTCAACTCTAAAAGGAATCACATTACAGGAACCATAGTTCAGATCCTCAGTGCTCTGATCTGTAAAATGGAGATTATGGTATCCACTTTAGCTACTCTACAATTTGGCTTTTAGGGTCAAATCAGTTGAGGTAATGTGAAAGGGTGTCATAAAATGAAAGAACTATATAAATGAGAAATTGAATTAGGAAATACTGCAGGGGCTGGATATAAGAAAGGAAAAGGCATATCAGCATTACTAGTACGATTTTAATCGAATCTTTTAAGGAGACGTATGACATAAAAATCATTTAGAAAAAATAATTGACAGAAAAAAATAAGCCAGTTTACTGCCTTTTCCATAGTCTATCTGGAATAAAAAATAAGGGATGCTTGCACAGATTTTCTAAATAATCTGGAAAAGTTGATGTATGTATGAAGGTTTATCATGATTTAATCTGTAGTATTTTTTTTTAAGTGTACATTTTAGTTTCAACAAGGTGTCTAAGGAACCAGGCCCTGTGTGTAAACAGTATCTGAAGAAGGCTGTCTCTGCCTCTAATTATACTTTCATTTATTCAATAAGCATTTACTTAAGACTTACCCTTGTACCCAACCCAACTGATACTTCATAGAAGGCAAAGGAAAGGAAGATATCAGTATCCCTCTTCAGATAGCCTCCTCATGTAGAAGAGACAAATCACAAAGCTACTAGAAAACAAGGATCAATACGCGATAATACAAGTCAGAAGGCATAAATGAATGTGGATGAGAGACAACGCAAAGGGCTCCTGCGTGGTATTACTCAGGTAGACATTTGGAGGAAGTCCATTCGGAGTCATTCAAAGGAAGAAATAACTGAGTTTGACAAAGAGAAGAGAATAAAAGGAATTCTACATTCTTAGTGGAGATCTGTGAGAATCTACAAAGACCAACAAGATGTGCAGGGCCTTGAGGTCACATGCCCACTGCTGCGGTGCTCAGAAGCACAAGCTCTAAACAAGAGAGAAATAATATTTAACAGGAAAAACAAAAAATAAAGAAAAAGTCACCATATACAAGATTGACCAGCATAGGGAGACCCCGTCAAAAGCAAGAACAGGAAATAAATCAAGGATCTTGGGAGCTGTAAACTAAAAATGAAAGTTCACATCCAAGAACCAGGAAACAAAAAAAAAGAAATGATGCTACAGATTGTGAATTGGACACATAAAATTGCCAAGGAGAGAAACAGACTGAGATAAACAGAGAAAACAACAGTTGGAAAGGAAAATTCGTAAGTGTGGGTCTGTAGCAGCAGCAATCCGTTGGATCATCAAGGAAAAGTGTCCCGTGGATAGCTAGACAAGTGAGCGGCTTTGTTTTCACTGTTGTCCGCCTGTCACTTTGTATAGTGATGAAATTAATGAACCTGACTCTTCCCTTTCATGACTGGAAAGACTCGAATGTCCTGCCCTTCTTCGCTCATGCACGGCAACCACACAGTTCTCCTGTCAGTACAATCAAATCTCTCCAAGTTACAGGGAATTCTGAAAACGCATCGTTTGCTCCTAGAATAATAAACAGGAAATACAGGGGAGAAAAATCCTTCCAAAAAGCAGGTAATGAAACCAAATGGCCTTTTTGTTTGTCTGTTTCTTCTGTTACAAAAGAGCATAGGGAAGCAGGGAATATATCTGCGCATTTACCTGACATTCTTTTATCATAATTGGATTTCATCCTAATAACATTAAATTGCTTAGTAAAGAAACAGGTAGACTCTCAACTATTGAATTATTCCAAAGTTAACAACGGGTGCCATATTCAATGCTTGGAAAAGTCTCTTTTTTCTTGGCCATCTTTGCCAAAAACAGACAACACATTAAAGACCTAGTTGACCAAATTCAAAGCATCAAAAGAAAACCAAATACTAATTGGATCAGAATCCAAGAGATGCTTAATTTGAAGCCTTAGCAAACAAAAGTCAAGAAGAAAGTTAGCTTCCGCTCTGGGAAGAAAAAACCCGAGACATAATTTTTCTTAGTTTTGAACTGAGAAATCAAAACTCGAGAGAGACATGCTACAAATGTTACAGGATAAATGGATTTCCCTTTAACCACAAAATTGTGTCGTCCACAGCATGATTGAAAACTGTTACAAATTTCCAAGAGCTTCAGCACTGATTAGCGAGTGAATTGCCTTCATCTCTGCCAACTTACCTGGCATCCCTCTATGTTTACCAACACACTTCTCCCTGGAGGCTGCAGAGAGCAAGCTCCTGAGTCAACTCTGGAGCCTCATCTAAATCCTCTGAAAGCTGTGAGGGGAGCTTATCTCTCTGCCTGAAGACCCAATGGCATTTTCCATGTCAAGTTTCAGACATTCCAATATTGTGAAGATATGGATGACTTGGCCTTATCGTTGAAAGCAGACGATTATTACAGACATTTTATAAAATTAATTATTTGGTTAATACCTGTGCTGTGCAGATAAAATGGCCTTCAGTCGACTAATTTTTGTTACCGAGACTGATCCTTGCATTCAGCCAGAAACATCAATAACCGTAGTAAGTTATTCAGCAGGGACTGTCAGTTTGCTCAATAGAGCAACACATACTGAAATCAGATCAACGGATAGAGGTTCTGGTAAAAAGGTATCAATGTATAGGCTGTGATTTTGTGCATATCAAAGCAGTGTATCTTACTGAAGTCTTTTTATGTGTTAACTTTATTAAATTTTTTTTAACTTTATTAAATTTTAAGGTTTTTAAAAATAATTCTAAACTAGTGCTCATGGGACAAGTAGAATAAGATTGCTGTGACGATATAGAATTAGAATCTAACAAAAGGCCCCATTTAATTTGGCATTTAACATGCTATCTGGTATTGTTCACAACTGCTGCATGTCTGTTAATCAAATCTGACCAACTGGACTGGAAGCTGATTAAGAAAATTGTTTCAAACTTCACTATTCCTCCAATGTGTCGAGCATAAGCATGTTAAATAGACATTCAAATGGATGAATGAATGAGCGAGCCGCTCTCCTACATTATTTTTTACGCACTCCATCCACCTTAAAAAGCCACGAGTAGCTGACTCAAGTCAATGACTTGGATCATTTTTATAGCATATTTATACAGACACATCTTCCAGTTTGCTTTCTGTCAGGGGCTCATATTGAAAAACTGAACAGAACTACATTAGAGGAAATGTGAAATGTGTTCTTAAGAAGGTAATTCTGAAGGGTATTCAGGGAAGGCCACGTGTGTTTACCTCAAAGAAATGTCTTTCCATTTACTATGATAAAAAAATCTAATGTAGATTTTCATAAGCCCGTGTCTTATTGAGAGCTTTGTTTAGCAAGGTTGTCACTGGGTGATAAGTTAGATTAAAAGGAGTCTAAAACCCAAAGGAAAGGAAGGAGAAAGGAAAAAAGGGAAGGAGGGAGACAGATAGGCAGGAGGGGAGGGAGTCAGGAAGGGAAGGAGGGAAGAAAAGAACTGGAGTCCCCAAAACACTATTTTCACTGTGTACCAAGCAAGGATTCAAAGCTCACCTCAAGACTCACCTCCTCCATGAAGCCTTCCTTGAACTCTAGGACCTTTTATCTTGCTCTTCTCTAACCTGCTACCTGCCGAGCCCACCTACTCCACTGAATTCTGTGTTTAACTCTGTATTGCCTCCTGTCTCCTGTAGTTTATTCCTGGGAGTTAGTCTTCATAATCTCCTAGATAAAGGGGCCCATCTTCTCTGGGTTCTGTTTCCCCACCACCCCCAGCATAGAATAAGCACACAGCAGACTGCCCAGAAGAAATAAGTGAAAGGTTAAATGACCAAATAAAGACTACATTTTCCCTAACTCACTAATCTTGAATTTTACTCTGATGCTCTCAGAAAGGAGTTTTTACTTCAGAATCCAATGGTCTTCTAGACCTAGGGAACTGTAATCTCCACAAGAGTACCACACACTCCCAATTGTGTGGAAATTTAAACAAACACACACATACACACATTTTCCCATCAAGAGCCCATAGCTTTTGTCATATTCTAAAAAGAGCATACAATTCAAAGGGGGCTTAGAACTACCATTCTAAATAGTGAAGAAAAATAAGTTTAATACCCAGAAGCCAAGAATGCATGGTCTTTGAAGCCATTTCGGTCTATAATGAGAAATTCTTCATTCTGACCTTTGACTGGTTGGTTTAATCTTAAGCCATATTCTGAATTACTTCATACACTATTTCAAATCTTGCATTTAACAGTCTGTCTCCAGAGGTGGTTAATGAGTATTAATCCACATATTTGCAGAACTTTTTTTTTCTATTTGCATTCCGTAATTTAGAAAACGCTTTAAAATGCAAGGCTTATTTTCTTTTTTTTTTCTTTTTGTTGCCAATTTTTGAAAAATCATTATCCTTGTCTGTTTTTTAATAATTATTTATAAACAGTCTAAAAGCAAAGCTCTGACATACAGATTATTTTTCCTACTGGTTAAGAGCAAAATTATTGTTTTTCTATTGTATTCTGCATCTTGCATCAACGTATAATGATCTAGAAAGATGGACTGTATGGGGTAAAACTGGAAGTTGGCAAAAATCTTCAGTAAATGTAAGAATTAAGTTTTTATATAAATTATTCATAAAATGAATTACACATACCTTAGTGCAGTGGTGAGGCACTCATATGACAAACAGAGAGACATCAAAGGTAGAAAATGCTTGAAGATATTGCTGAATTTTTGCAGTGGCCATAGCAATGATATTACCTGTGTATCTTGAGGCTCTTGGCTCACATAATAAGAACTGATATAAAAGTACAAGCTTACATTTCTCAGAGAGGAAAATATGGCTCATCTTGTGAAAGAGTTATGAATTTAAGGTTGTTTCTTAATATGATAGATGGGAATGACATGGAAAGATAATGCAGAGCTGCTCCAGAAAGTGAAATCAAGGCAGAAAGACAAAAAAACAGTAAGTTTTGTCCTCGATTAAACCTTGAACCCAATGAGTAAATCCACCAAAGTTTGCCAGCCTAGGAGACTGCAGTAGCTAACTGGGAATGAGGAAGGAGAGGATCAGAGCCGAGGACATGGGATTGAGTAGCTGACCCACAGAAGACACACGTGGGAGGGTGGTGGGCCTCAGAGACTGTCCACTTCTCTCCTACTTGAGCTCAAGAATGTGGGGATGTGGGTTTCTTTCAAGCCATTTACTGAGCACCATTAAGCAGACAGTACCGAGTCAGGTATTTCAGAGAGGGGAAAGAAAAGTCTCTTTGGAGGTGAGAGCTCAGAATTAAAAGAGCTTGAGCAGGCCTCCCCTCAGCCATAGGGCACTTTGTGTAAATCAGAAAAAGCTCTTCTCGCCAACTGCTCGTTCTGTAGGTCTGAGGCACAACGCATGTCTGATGAGTAGATTTCAGATCTGGGAGCATAAGGTTGACACACATGACTGCTATCAGTAATGCTAAAATTTTCCCTTTTATAAACGTACTCTCTGAAATACTCTTGTTCTTGGTGAGACTTTTATCTTTGATTTCACCATATATTAAGGAAAAGGATATTTCTTGCTCTATTAAAGAAAAGGATATTTGGAGTGTCTACTTTTTCTTTACATATATGTCAGGGCCCCTTAAGTAAATAATCTAAGAAATTTATTTACTGCCAAACTCCCTGGGGGGGGGGGGGGGAGGGAGGGAAAGAGGGTTTTTGGGGGGGGGGGCGGTGAGGCAGGAAATGAGGCTTTTCAGTTTGAGAGGTACATCTTTATTGTAGGAAGAATATTTACTTGCTGAGTTCATCAATAAACATACCCCTGGAGTTCTAAATTTGTCCACAGGGGCGTGTTAAGCCATGTAGTTTCTACCTGAAAATGTACTATGTTATGTTGTGAGTACTGAGCTTGGCAAATACGAAAAGTTACTTTTTTAAAAAAGTAAATTAGACCTAGATTTAATACCTGGGAAGTCGATAGAAAGCTTCATGATTGCAGAAACCATGCTTAGCACTGTATCCCAGACCGGAGAAAAATGCCTGACACACAGTAGATGCTCCATAAATATGTGTTCGATTAAATAATTACTTTTTTAAACTGCCGACTTCCCATGAAAGAACAGCCTCTCTTGATAAGGGAAAACAGTTGTTTGGGTTTTTTCCAACAGAAGACCAGCTAATGAAAATTTATTTCTAACTGGTTCCAAATTAATTTTATTGTGTTTGCATTAAACATCCGTGCTTCATGTCATGAATAATCTACAAAGAGCTGAGTTTTAAATCAGCAAGAAGTGAATTTCATGTGTAGGAAGGAGTTTATTAAATACCTTTTATACATTTTTTACAGGTTTGTCTTTTTATTTTTACATTATATGTCGTTTTTATGCCAGTCTAACAAACCACCCAATGTATTATACCACATAGTCCCCATTTCCCACTGGGTGGGAGGGGGAAATTTTAGCAAATATATGCAATATTTTTATTTAAAAATCTGTCAACACTCAGTGAGACTTGTGTTGAGCCTTGAAAAGTAAGTATTATTTAAATGACTAAAGAGGAAGAAGAAAAGCCATTTCAAAAAAGAAGGAATCTGCTTTAGAAAAACATGGGGGTAGAACTGAGCAAAGTACAATGAGTTGCCCTGTCTGACGGGACTACAGGTGGTATAGGAGAACAGTGAGAAAGAAAGGTGGATAGGTGGGGTGGGCCAAACACAGAGGACTGTGAAAGCTATGCACAAAATGACTGAAAAGTATGTATGAGAAAAGCTGTGCTCATAAACAACAAGGTCCTGCTGTGTAGCACAGGGAACTACATTCAATACCTTGTGATAAACCATAATGGAAAAGAATACGAAAAAGAATGATATATATGTATAACTGAATCACTTTGCTGTACAGCAGAAATTAACAGAACATTGTAATTCAACTATACTTCAATAAAATTTTCTAAAAAAGAAAGTTTTGTTCAATGACAATGGATGGGTAAAATGGAGAGAAGAGATAACTGATGGGAAGGGAGATCAGATGGGAGGTAATGTCAGGCCCAAACCTTCCAAGTCAAATAGATGTTAAAAAAAAAAAAAAACATAAAATGTATCAAAGAAATTACAAGACTTGCCAATCAGTTGGAAACGGGAATTAGAATTTCCACGTGGTTCCAATGTCTAAGGCAGGAAATTATAAAAGCACTGACAGAAGCCACATAGCTGGCTTGAGAACTGGTTTGAGAAGATGATGAAAGATTCATAGGGAACATTTCCTAGACAGTTGGGAACACAGTTCTAGAGAACAGAGGAAGGGACAGTAACTGACCTACAGTTTAAGGCATGGGAAAGGATGTGCTTATTAACGAGGGAATGTGAAGATGAGCACAGAGCTAAGCGCCTTGAATAACAACTCCATCTGACACTGGGGATTGGGAAAGGAAAGAGAAGAAAATGTCCGAGCCACAGAAGGAGGTGCTGGTAAGGGTAGTAGAAACAAAAGCAGAAGAAATTTTCAAGAAGGAATACATGATCAAGACTTTTTCATACCACTGACAATGCAGTTTGGGTTTAGCCAGAAGAAAACCATTGGTTATCTCTGAGAGACTCTTGAGTGCACTGTTAGTGTCATGAAAATGGTTGCAGAAGGCATAGATAAAAACAGTGAATAAGAAGAAAAGATCACCACATATACAGAAATAGCCCACATTAATATTCCAATTGCATACTCATCTATATGCAGCATATGTTATAAATCTCTTGAGGTCTGCTTTGTCTCTATTGAGCTTCCTATTGCTGCTGTAATTACTTACTACAAAATCACTGGCTTAAAACTGCACAAATTTATATTTGGAGGTCAGAAGTCCAAAATGTGTTTAATTGAGCTAAAATCACATTGTCAGCAAGGCTGATTCCTTCTTTCTTCCCAACTTTAGTGATAGGTAATTAACAAATAACATTGTATAAGTTTAAGTTGTACAACATGATGATTTGATATACGTATATATTGTGAAATGATTACAACAATAAGGTCATTTAACATACCTATCACCTCACATAATTACCATTTTGTGTGTATGTGGTAAGAACATTTAAGATCTCTCTAAGCAAATTTTAAGTATACAATACAGTATTGTTAACTACAGTTACCATGCTGTACGTCAGACACCCAGAACTTATTCATCTCATAATTGAAAGTTTGTACCCTTTGACCAACATCTCCCCATTTCCCCTACCCACCCCCAGCCCCAGGTAACCACCGTTCTACTCTTTGTTTCTATGAGTTCCAACTTCTTAGGTTCCACATTTCACTGACATCACAGAGTATTTGTCTGTATGAATTATGTCTCTAACTTCTCATTTAGCCTGATGCCCTCAAGGGTCATCCATGTTGTCTCAAATGACAGAAGGAATCTTTTTTATGGATGAATAATATTCTATTTTCTTTATCCATCTATTTTCTTTATCCATTTATCCATTGATGGACACTTAGGTTACTTGTATATCTTGACTATTGTGAATAAAGCTGCAGTGAACATGGTGGTGCAGATATCTCTTCAAGAGAGTGATTTTTTGTTTCCTTCAATAAATACCCAGAATGGGATTGCTGGACCACGTGGTAGTTCTACTTTTAATTTTTTTGAGAAAACTCCATAGTTTGTTTTTTTTTTTTTTTTTTATAATGACTATGTGAACTAATTCTTCCCGTTGCGGAGCACAGGCTCCGGACGCTCAGGCTCAGCGGCCGTGGCTCACGGGCCCAGCCGCTCGGCGGCATGCGGGATCCTCCCGGACCGGGGCACGAACTCGCGTCCCCTGCATCAGCAGGCGGACTCCCAACCACTGCGCCACCAGGGAAACCCTGAACTAATTCTTTTGAAGCTGTAGGAGAGAATCCCTTTCCTTGTGTTTTCCAGCTTCTAAAGGTCACCTACCTTCTTTGGTTCATGGTCCCTTCCTCCATCTTCAAAATCAGAAGCACAGAATCCTCAAATCGCTCTGATTCTGAAACTCCTGCCTGCCTCTTTCACTGAGAAGGACCACAGTGAATACACTGGGTTCATCTGGATAACCTAGGATAAACTCGCCATCTCAAGATCCTTAATCACATTTGTAAAGTCCTTTCTGCTATGTAAGGTCACATAGTCACAGGTTCCAGGGATCAGAATGTGGACATTTTTGAGGACTCACTATTCTGTGTACCACAAAATCTAAGTTAAAACATCAGAAGCAGAATTGACTTTGACTTAATTCTTATGCATCGGTTTACCTTCAGGTTAAATGATATGTGAGATTAATTCATTAACTAGAAGATGAAAATAACATTTTTAATGGAGAGCTTTTACATTAGTCTATTATTTTCTGTTGAAAGGTCCTTAAGTTAAATGCTAAAATTCATGTTATAAAATTCCATTTAATGATAGTTGGGTAGCAATAACAATAAGCTGATAGCTTTCTGCCAGTAGCAGTATTTTGATGAGCCTATTTTTGATTGAAACTATATTTTATATTTAAATAAAATAAAGAAATCACTCTTAGCAGCATCTTTTGCTGTTATTTTCTCCATTTTTTTCAAAAGTAAAATGTCCTATTAAATAGGCTTCACAGCCCCACAAGGACTTTTCCTTTGTATACATGTATAATATGCATATTTTTAACCTAATGATGTAAAAATATATTTCAGTTTCTCCTACTATTCAATCTGTAGTTTTTCCTTTATAAAATTGAAGGGATAATGAACAAAACTTCTGTGAAGATTACATGAGATTTAATGTATGTAAAGCCGTAGCACAGCTGCTGGCCCGTAATAAGTAGGTCTTCAATAAATTTTTAGCGTAATCCAAAATATATTTCACGAGATTTGCTCACTAATATTGAAACTTATTTCTATAAATGCTACAAAGTAATAATACTGTGGGTGGTGTTTCTGACTAAACTTACAAAATTCTCGAAATTTAGTTGCCCTACGAAATAAGATTGTTAGCACGAAAATTCAATTTAAATAACTGCATTTAATTTAAAATGGTGGTTTATAATTAACTATTCAGTCCAGTTTTCATTGGGGTACACAAAATGATAGCATTAAGGCTTTTTAAAAATTCCATCTAAAGGTACCAGTAAGTTGTGAGGAAATTTTTGCTAATTTCATATATTCAAAGTTAAAATTAAGCTATTCAGAAGATCAGCTGGAAGCGAATCTAGAAGACAGCAGCACTATAGGAAATAGAAGTCAAAAATAAAAGTTTTTTTCAGTGATTATAATTCACCTTCAAGTTGCACTATTTCAAATTTCTTCCTGTAATCCTATGTTCCTATCTCTTTACCTCCTTTAAATAATGTTCCTGTGCTGTCACTGTCTATTTTCTTTTTGTTAAGTTGTCAAATGATCTCTGTCTTGCCCTGTGTAATTTAAGAGACTTTTATGTAGCTCTCTGAGAGACTATCACGCAAGTCCAACTAGGAGAATAATTTACGAGGTTCAAAATGAAGGGTCATTATTCTACTGTCTCACCCGCGGTGAATACACAGGCTCTCTCCTTCACGCCTGGCAGGGTTTTAACTAGATCAAAAGAGGTAGAAGCTTTTAAATGAAGTATTGTGAATGCTATCATTGGTTACATAATCTCCCTTTACATTTTTTTAAAAATATGATTGCTTAATGAGATTAGAGACCTATAAGAAAGCATGTCTTTGGGTATGGGCTTATCTGTAACTTTCACACAAATCTTTCTTTGGCTGAAAACACAATTTCAGCAGTTATGGTTTTATATGTCCTTAGGGTAACATCTAGTCATCTTTCATAAGCTAGAATAATATGCATAGTAAGTCTTCCTCACTATGAAGCTAAATGCAAAAGGAGCCAAGAGAGTGGATTTTCTCAGGTTTGAAGTTAATTTTTCGGTGTTTTTACGTCATCAAAGTACTCCTACTTGTGTTCAGCAATTGTAGATACTAATGATGTTTATGTAGCTAGAAGAAAATAGCACTTTTTCTTACCATTTCAGTAACTAATGTCTTTTTTGATTACAACAGGCAAATCTAATTACTGCTTCTTGTGATTAATCTCAATAGTTGAATGACTTTCTAGGCAAACTGAAATCCTCCATGTTTCCATGAGACCTGATTTTTTTATAAGCACATGTGTAGGGGATGCCAAATGAGAAAATAAGAGTTACTTTTAGTAGCTGGACAACGTGTCATAGAAAAAAATGCTTGAGTGTCTTTATTTGTGTATGCTTTATTAAACAGACCCTGTGAATCTGAAGTCTATGCTCTTATCTAAAAATTCTCTCTTCCTCCTCTCAATTTCTTAGCATATCCATCAAACTCCTCTCAGTGTATTCACCTCTTTCTTTTTATATATTTATTGATGTGCATTTTTTATGCCCCCATAGGTACTCTGAGCTGTGTCACCCACAGTACTTAGCCCTATGCCTCGAATATTTTTTTTTTAAATATTAATTGAATTCTTGCTGTGTGCTAGATGCCATTCTAAGATTTTTAGTCTATTAACCTTGAAAAGAGATGAAACGGGTACCACTATTATCTTCATTTTATAGAGAGGGAAACAGCAATGCAACACATGTAATCTGGCCAGTTACGAAGCCTGTAAGTGGCCAAGCCTGAATCTAAGCCTGGGTTTATAACCGCTGCCCTACCTCCAGAGACCCTGCATGGGTAAATCTCCCCATGATCGACTTTCAGAGCACCAAGTCCTTCTTCCTAATCTTCACTACTTTTAGGACTTTACATTTGTCTTTCTGTTGTTTTGATTAATATCTACCCCTTCCACTGTGCCCAGGGCATATTAATAGAACCTATAGTATTTGATAGGTGAGTAATAGCAGCTAATATTAAGTTTTTGCCATGTGCCAGGTACTGCATCTTATTTTAATATTCAGAAAGACTATCAGATACCCACCAATTTGCCTCCACTTTAGAGATGAGGATACTGAGACAGAGAGAGGTTAGGCAACTTGCCCAAGGTCACACAGCTAGTAAAATGGTGGAGCCAGGGCTTGAACTCAAAGGCCAGACTCCAGAGGTAAGCTCTGAAGAAATGAAGGAGTGGATCGTTGAAAATCTAGCTTGGAGGGGCAGGGAAAGCTGTAGGGAGGAGATGACATTTGGCATGCCTGGAAGGGCGAGGGGGAAAAGATAGAAACACTCTAGGCTGGGGAAACCACATGGATAAAGCAGTGTGCCTAGAGCTCAATGAATACGAATGAATGAGTGAACAGCTATCTTTACAGCCCATGAATTTAAAGGTTTTGCAGATGTAAATGCTTTATTACTAATAGTCTCTGCATTTTTTTTCTTTCAGTGCCACCGTGGGCCTTAATTGCCATAGCCATAGTCGCAGTCCTTTTAGTCCTGACGTGCTGCTTTTGTATCTGTAAGAAATGCTTGTTCAAAAAGAAAAACAAAAAGAAGGGAAAGGAAAAGGGAGGGAAGAATGCCATTAACATGAAAGATGTGAAAGACTTAGGGAAGACCATGAAAGATCAGGTAATGTATTCATTCCATGTTTCTTCTTATTTTATCAAAAATTTAAGAATAGACAGTTTATTAGTTTATGCCAGATAAATATAGAAATAAACAATATCTGGACACTTGTCATAGTTTTAGAAATGCTTTGCAGTCCTTTCAGTCATTACTCAACATCCCAAAGTACAATGGAAACGTGTGGTTAGGGTTTTCCAGTCTCCTAAGCACATAGACCAGGGAAGGGCATCCATGACCATCAAGGCCAAATTGGTAGGCCCAGCGTATTGGAATGATACCTGAACATTTGTATTACATCTGTTTAGCCTCTCTTAATTGTGCCTAGAGCTAGAGAAACAGAATAAAGAGTATCTGTTCTTCCTCTTGGGCGGGACATCTTTTTATCATCATCACTGTTCATAATCACTATTAAATACTGAGTCTTATAGCTATTTATCACACTTGAAAGCTACCATCCCTATACAAACATCCAGCTCAGTTATGAGCACTCAGGAATAATGAGTTATACAAGGCAAGTGAGAGAAGTATGAGCTGGTTCTAAAGAATGGGGTAGAATTTTAAGGCAAAACTCTTCACTTAGGGACAATTAGAACCATAATGCAAGTTATAAAATCCATCTGGCTGAGTTATCTTCCCAAGCCCAAGGAAGCAATCTGAGTGTCCTTTACACTGTTATCTATCTTTCCTAAATGGGCTAAGTGATTTGGTTCAGAATAAAGTCTACTATTAATAAGTATAATAATTAAATGTCTCTTCATTTCTCTATTGGAATCATATTCATATTGGATATTTCTAAGGAACAACTTATTTCATATAAAAAGTAAATGTAGGGACTTCCCTGGTGGCACGGTGGTTAAGAATCTGCCTGCCAATGCAGGAGACACGGGTTCGATCCCTGGTCTGGGAAGATCCCACATGCCGTGGAACAACTAAGCCCCGTGCACCACAACTACTGAGACTGCTTTCTAGAGCTCACGAGCCACAACTACTGAGCCCGTGTGCCACAACTACTGAAGCCTGTGTGCCTCGAGCCCGTGCTCCACAGCAAGAGAAGCTACCACAATGAGAATCCTGCACACTGCAACAAAGAGTAGCGCGCTATCTACAACTAGAGAAAGCCAAACTAGAGAAACCCGACGCAGCCAATAAATAAATAAATATACATTTAAAAAAGTAAATGTGAAGATTTTTCAGAGAAATAACATTTTCAATTATCAATGCTTCCCTTCAAATAATTCAAAAATTCTATTTATTCCCTAATAGCAACATATATAGGCAGTTTTATAAATTCTTATTATACTATTAATTGAACTCTTAAATATGTGAATCTCCTTAAGAACAATTTAGTTAAGGAAGGTATTTTTAGTACATTTGTGTAGTTATCCACACACTCAGGACACTAATCCCTCTCCCTAGCCTGAGTTTTAAACACTTTGCTCAAAGACGCTGTAATGTCTCTTGACAACAATTTCACATAGGCTCACTTTTCACTTGAACTTTTGCTTGGTTTCAGAGCTGTAGAATGAATGCTATGCCTGCACTCACACTCAGAGAGCTTCATCCCGAGCTCAGAGTATCAAGGGTTATATCTTTCTCAAAGTTTCTAATCACAGCCACAGAAGCCCAGGTGCCAGTGTTCAACCACAGATGTCTAATAAGGATTTTTCTTTTCAGTTAATTTGTTACATAGAAACTGAAGCTTTAAACCATGTCTTGTTTTATTTCAGCATTTTCCGTAACCAGCAGGACGTGATACAGATTTCTTTAGACAACATATTTGGGAGATTAATAACAGTAGTAATAACTTTCTAGATGGACATGGATGTACTGAATAATTTGTATGTGAATTTGAGCTATGTCTATGAAACATTGGAAATATAATACTATCATTTTCATAACTACATTAAAATTCAAATGTGGTTTTCATGTTTGCTAGAATTAACAGTTTAAAACACTAAATAATGTTAAATGATCACTACAGCATTTCTTCCTAGGACAAGAAATTTGTATTTTTCTTTGTGGAATTTGTTCTGTATGATGTAAGACTAATTTATAGAACAGTAGCGGTGTTTACTACCCCTATTATGACATGGATAAATGACCAAGATCTCAAAAATAGTAAATACAGAAATCAGTAAGTTTTACCATTTCACTCCATATAAGAACAGAAATTCAAATTTCAATATTCATGACTATATGTCTCTATGATAAGATTTTATAACCAAGGAAGAACTTTTAAATATTCTGCAATAACAAAATGGTAATGATACATAATATTTGTATACAGAAAAGGATACATATTTAAGACTTTTGTAATGGCTTAAAACTTAAAAGCACTAAAAATACAAAGGGGCAATATCAACTTGCAAAGTCAGAGGTCTGGAAAGGTCATTTCTCCACGGTTTTTACTAACGTGTGTGGATATTTAAATTTTTATTTCTTCCCTCTGTGTCCTCCTTATCTGTATTATGTCTCATGACTGTTCTGGACTGTCCCTTGCGGTAGGTTTCCTCTGCTATGAGACACCCTTAGTCAACGCTCAACTACATTTAGTGGCCTGGCAGCCGGGGCTCCGCAGCTGAGGGTGTACCATTCTGACACACATCAAGAGGCTGAACTAAATTGATTTTTTTTTTTTAAGATAAAGGGTTCTCATTTTAAGATTACTGATTAAATAGAACAGTATTAGAAAGCTCAAGTTTTAATTGATGGGCACAGAAAGAAAATGTAGTGTCTTACGCTCCCTTTTTAGCATGCCTTATCAATTCCAAATCTGAACAATTTAACATAGAATGAACAAATGCACCTTCTGATGGTTTATCCAAGTACAACTAAACACCTTTTGAACGTTGAATCAAGCCAGAATCACGTGCACTAAATTTTTGAAATTTACAACAAGGTCTTTTTCCCAACACAGCTTTTCCCACTACAATTTATCAAACTCTCAGAACTGCTGGGCTTACATGCATTTTCCTCTGCATTTTGTTCCTTGGTGCGTGTGGTGGGGAGACTACTGCTCTTGAGATATTATAATAGCTGCTGATTTAATAGGTCTTAATTTAATGTAATGGTACAGAAAATGTCTTGCTTAAGCTTGACCTTTGGGACAAGAATAGACTTAATCACTTCACTGATAAAACAGTAGCACTGAGAAATTATCAAAAATTTAGCCCTATTCCATGCAGAATAATTGCAGAAATGGTCATGCACCTTTCATTAGGGCAAAAACCACTCAGAGAGAAGGCAATTTAATAGCTCAGGTCTTTCAAATGACACTGAGCTGAAACATATGTAAATTGTCAGTTCTGAAAGAGATTTTGAAAAAGTATTTTAATCCATGAAAAATTTTTTTATGATGGAGTGAAGATTTTTCAGACAAAAATGTGCGTTAAATAGTTTGCTATTAAAAAAAATTAAAATCTTACAGGAGGCAAATTACCTACATTGCCATTTTCTCAACACATCTTTTCAGACATTATTAAAGACTGACGCACAGCTGAGGTTCTGAAAGGGAAATGTGGGTTCACTGCCTCAAAGTCCTCCCCTTAAATTCAGTAGCCTTTTCCTGTCACTTTACTAGCATTTTTCTATTAGCAACACCCCAAGTTAAAAGATTAATATTAATTTTTAAATAATTATGTTGTTTTCCTGCCTGTGGCTATCAGTAAAGCAACATTTTACTATTCAAGGAAACATCCAAGTATAAACTTCCTAATTAAATGGTGTATGGCTCACCAGATTTGAAAAGGTTTCTGCACAGATGTAATAATGGCAATTTTCAATTTTCCAAAGTCATTGTAGGCTCCTGAAACTTTTCAGGAAGAACAAAATGGGAGGCATCTCCAACTACAGCTCAACTCAACTCTCCGTTTCAGCTCAACTCTCTGTTTATCATCTTCCCACCCTAATGAGTTCTAGTAAGATGATGCCAAGTCTGTTTTTTAGGATCCAATTAGAGTTAGATGGCTAGAGCCAAATTGCAGTCTTGTCAGTTCAGAGACTGAGGGTATCATTTTGAGGCACCACTGCGGGTCTCTGTATGAATGGATAAGTGAACAGAAGAGATTTCTCTGAGCAGAGGGAAAAAACCATGTAATCTGGGAGTTGTGAGAGGTTGGATGGTAGAGCTATAGTCTAATGACTCTGAAGCCTTTCTGAAGCCTGATTATACTTCTGTGCATTTGAGTTCTAGAAGATTTCTCAGGTTTAATTTGATCACTGACAGGAGTTAAAATTCTTTTGCTTTGGGCTTCCCTGGTGGCGCAGTCGTTGAGAGTCCGCCTGCCGATGCAGGGGACACGGGTTCGTGCCCCGGTCTGGGAAGATCCCACATGCCGCGGAGCGGCTGGACCCGTGAGCCATGGCCGCTGAGCCTGCGCGTCCGGAGCCTGTGCTCCGCAGCGGGAGAGGCCACAACAGTGAGAGGCCCGCGTACCGCAGGAAAAAAAAAAAAAAATTATTTTGCTTTGTCAGAGATATAAAGCAGCCTACCACTCATATGTCTTATCTTCAGTTTTGTGAGATTCTATAGTAACACACACACACACACACACACAAAGAAAGGCAATGAAAATACCATAACCAAAACCTAGGAGAGAATATTTGTGGTATATAACAACAAAAAGATTGAGACCACTAAAATTCAGAGTCTCTACAAATCACTAAGAGGCAAACAACCCAATAGAAAACTTAGCAAAGGATGTATTATATATACATATTATATAAAAGATTATTACACAGGTAGTCCCCAGAAGAAATAATACAAATAGTTCATATAAAGGTTTTAAAATTTTTCAACCTCAATAGTGTTCAGGAAAACGTAACATTTTATTTATTATATATACATATTATATAAAAGATTATTACACAGGTAGTCCCCAGAAGAAATAATACAAATAGTTCATATAAAGGTTTTTAAATTTTTCAACCTCAATAGTGTTCAGGAAAACGTAACACTTTATCATTTTTCATTTCGAACAATAACTATTTATAGATTTCTAATTTTTTTCTAATTCTTTAAAGCAATAAGAATGCACACCCCCTAGAAACAAAACCTCTAATATTTATAACCTTTATAACCTTTGATTTTTTTGAGCAAACTTTTTGCATTAATTGGGAAAATACATCATATATTTGTATTTTTAATAAAGAGGAACATTTGAATGAATTTTATGAAGTTATGAGCTTTCTAGTGTTTCAATTTATATTACACTTAAGTTTTAGGTTATCAGGAACATTCAGTTGGTTTAAACTCAATTTTGAGAATTCTGTGCCATGATTTTTGCTTGTTACCACAAAATTAATTTTTATGCTAATTTCAGTTTGACAGAATTGCAAACATAACTCCTTTTACCTTTTGGTATCAAACAGACCCGTAAGTCAATTTAATTCAGCCTAGCTTTCTGTGGAGCTGTTATGAAAGTAAAACAGTAAACTTAAACTGGAACCGGGGTAGATTTTTCTCTAAACATGCATTTGCTGGTGGCATGTTATTTTTTCCTCTTTTCCCATAACCATTACAAACGTATACGCAAAACTCAGGAAATTACAATTTTCTAAGAATCACTTACTCAACTATCTTTTTCATAGGAAACAAGGCAAGAAAAGGCCACCCATTTCATATAAATTACTCCACTGCATGTAACAAGGATGTTTTACATGATGCTTAAGATCTCTTTTGAACTACATGAATGTGAAAACTGGCCTGGGTAATAGCATGTTCATCATACCTCCGAAAGAAGCGATTTTATCAGAGCCAAATATAACACAAAGTTGACGTTTTCTTTGCAACAACTTTACATTTTTTGCTTGCAATATTCTGAGGGGCTATTTCCATTGCTTCCATGTTGCTTGCTGATTGGGGGGGAAAAATTCCGTGCACAAATGGAATTTTAAAAAAATATGTAAGCAGCAGATGTGAATGTGTGTCAGACAAATGGAGATTTACAGCATCTCAGTGCTTGCTTCTAACAGCTTGGAAGTATAACCACAGGCCCAGTGTCATTTGAGTTCTGATGAAAATTCATTTGAATTCACATATAATCCATTTCCCTACTCATAGGCCCTGAAGGATGATGATGCTGAAACTGGATTGACTGATGGGGAAGAAAAAGAAGAACCCAAAGAAGAGGAGAAATTGGGAAAACTTCAATATTCACTGGATTATGATTTCCAGAATAACCAGGTCTGAGGGGGAAAATGTCTTGTAATTCCATTACGTTTTCTGAAATTACCAACTAGAAATTGAAACAAGAGACTTCTTAAAACATTTGGTTTGCTATGAGGGGAAAATGCAATTATCAAAGCTATTGATGAAATCATTTCTAAGTACAGGCGGTCCCCTACTTGCTAATTTAACTTCTGGTAATTAGAATCCACAGTGTTCAGCCGATTACATCTACTTATGGCACTTACAGCAGGCAGGCAGAATACAAATTAACTTGAAGCCATCAGTCTGATTCTGAGAGCTCCCAGTCACAGATCCCTCGGGCTGAGCTACAACAATCTTCCTTGGAATTCATGGATTTAGCTCCAAACAGGGCAAGGGACCTTTGAGTTAGACCACCAATTAAGCCAAAGTCTTCAAACAAAAATTAACCATTTGATGAGGAATCAAAGATTAAAAAATTGACTTTCCATAAATTTCAAGGACAAGAATGCCTTATGTAATATGATACTGGCTAAACCTCCTAGCACAAATGAGTTAACAGCTCTAGAAAAGTAGAAAGACCATCAACTTGATTTCTAATGCCTTTGCATGCTGCCCTGCTTCCGGAAAAGTGACAAGGAACTAAAGGTTGCATCAAAACAGTCCTTCCTGCTTTAAAAGCCGTGAAGTGCCACCTAGATGAATGATAATACAAGCTGGCTTTTATTAACTGCCTGTTATAATGGTAGCTCCAAGATAAATGTTAAAAAAAAAAAAAAAAACTCTACCTAAAAAGACCTTCTAGGGGCTTCCCTGGTGGCGCAGTGGTTGAGAGTCCGCCTGCCGATGCAGGGGACACGGGTTCGTGCCCCGGTCCGGGAAGATCCCACATGCCGCGGAGCGGCTGGGCCCGTGAGCCATGGCCGCTGAGCCTGCGCCTCCGGAGCCTGTGCTCCGCAGCGGGAGAGGCCACAACAGTGAGAGGCCCACATACCAACAACAACAACAACAAAAAGACCTTCTAGGACCCATGACTTTGATGAAGATGTCTCTTTACCTTCTGAACTGTTCAAGAAATTTAAAAGCTAGATAAGAATTAGCTGAGTTAGAGATCAGGCTCTTAAAAATCTATAAGACACAGTTCTCTTCCGACTAGGAGAGCTTTAAATCGATTTCTCCAGTTTGATCAGTTCACTGACCTTTCAGGGTGGGGAAGAACTTGATAGATGTAAATACAGTTACTACCTAATGCAGCATGTGTTAATTATGTCTAGTTTGATGAGGAATAAACAATAAATAAATCAAACACCAATACTCAGCTTTGGTGACTTATGTCCAAAGTCAGTAATACTGTGAGCTCTAAACAATGGCGGAAATTCTGGACTTTATTTAGGAATTGACTGTTCAAATAATGTCTTCACTTCTTGAAGTGTCCAGAGGGTTCCTCAAAAAGAACATATTGATACATACCACCATATAATAAATAATTGTATTTAGTTAGCTTCATTACAGCCCTGGCTCATTATTTTATAATACATTCCAGAAAACTGCATGTTGGTTATAGATACAAGCTAATAGGTATGGATTTATACAGAATTATAGGTATACCATTTCTAGTTAATTAAATAGGGCACTTGAGGTCATTTTTATCGCTTCTACCAAAATTTGATCATTAGAGATTGGTTGAGAGCAAAACTGCCTATTATTTATGTATTCTAGAGAAGGTCAAGGTCAACTTACATTATCTTAACACAAAACATCTTTTCCAGGAATATAACCTGCCTTTATATATGTAGCCAACAATTTTCTACTAATTTATTCTACTTTCATATTTTCCAGTAGAAATCTAGTGGATCTCATCTTGGTTAGTCATAATTTTGAAACTTCTACATTGGCTTTGAGTACTCTAAGTAACATTTTATAAGGTAGTATTTTTAAGAATACAGCACTGAATTTTTTTTACTCAAATATAATTCGAATGCATCTACTCTTCCTTTTCAAGCAAACCCATTTTAGAAGGTATTTCATTCAGAGGATCTAGGGTGTTCTACCTGATAAATTGTTTTAATAGTATGCTTTTATTCTTCCAAACGTTCTCCGCTAATCTGATTTATAAAATGATTCCTATGAGTCATGGAAGATAAAGTCTGAGGAATTTCGTAGATAAGGCTGTAATCAAATATACACACCTGCTTACCAAAACTAAAAGACAATCCTAAAAGTCCTCTAAGAACCTTTCATGGTGGAGAGAAATATGATACTTCTCTCTCAAGCAGAAGTCAGAGGGGGGTTGGGAGAAGTAATTCCACCTCTATCAACAAGATACCCCCAGATCTTTAAAGTACAGATGATCAAGTTTGAAAGAGTTTAGGCTATATCACTAGTGCTTTCCCTGCCCCAAAGAAAAAGTACTACAAAAAGTGAGGAGAGAATATAATCTTGCTTATTCACATTGCTATCCAAAGGCAAATTCCAAATACCAACTTGGCAAACCAAGAGACGAACTGTTTGCTTTACTAATCATGTCTTTATAAGCTGATGTCTATTTTAACCATTCTTTGACCATCTGTCTACGTTTTGTATACCTACAATCCAGCATTCTTATTGCTACTGTTGTATGATGAAGTCACAAAGATATTGAAGCATTAAGATGGAAACAACACTCTTTAAGGGTATTGGTCTAGGTTAAAACTTGAGCCAACTAGCCAAAGTGCACTTATGCACATGGTGGGTCCATTTTGTAGAAAGTGGATGTGACTTTTTCAAGGAGGTGACTTGCTTTTCCACTCTATTGGTGAAAAAGGTACAGACTCAAAATTTCAGACCCTGATGTGAACAGCTATGATGTGACTGCATTTTCTGAAGGGTATATACATTGAATAACAATAAATAAGAGAGTCTACTTTTGTTTCCCATATGGATCTAAACCAGTCTGTTGACACAGCACGTCTGATGGCAGGGCATCAGAAGAGTCTGCTCACACCTTCTGTTTCCTTTGCAAAAACATTATCAGTGCCAGCCAATACCCGCATTCATAATAAGAGATAGGAATGTATCACTGAGAAAACCAGACGTGAAGAAATGCAGAGATTTCTGCTGTATTTGAAAAATATCAGAAACTTAGTCACTTAGCATTAAAAACAATAACTGTAATCTCCCCTTCCTCTATATGGAGCTAAAATTATATTTCTTTGACCCCATGTCCTATATTTAACACCGAATTTAATATACAATAATCATTTTACTCTAAGTTAAAACAAGAAGGAGCCAGCACCCAAGTAAAGGTCCAATATGATAGAAACTTGAAAATCTTATTTTTATCTCAAAAAGCTACCAAATTCTAAGAAAATTTCTATTTAGCTGCTCTGGGGCTTTGGTTCAAAATAAGAATTTCCTACTTTATAATTACAAGCTTGTGATTGTTTAACAGTTTCTTTCCACTTACAAATCATGCCCTGGAAAGAAAAATAATGCACAAGGGCTTTTAGGAACTGGAAAGTTATTTGATTGCAACCCTTTTGCAAACATGAATTCCATATTTGACTGTAATCAGCAACCTTTTAAAAGCCTCTTTTGTGTTTAAAACCAGGCTTCCTAGAGCCTGCATCTGTCATAATTGGGTTTCTGAAGTCTATGTAGCTCACTTCATTTGCCTTCTGTGCTCAGATTCAGAAGAGAATAAAAGTTTATTCAAAGCAAAGAACAAAAGGGAAAAAGCACAATATGCGGCAGTGTGAACACATCAATCTTTTCCAACATGTCCACCAATGCCAGTGTTTGCTGTATCCTGCCTCTCATTTCAGCTGCTGGTAGGAATCATCCAGGCTGCCGAGCTGCCCGCCTTAGACATGGGGGGCACATCTGATCCCTATGTGAAGGTGTTTCTGCTGCCAGATAAAAAGAAGAAATTTGAGACAAAAGTCCACCGAAAGACCCTTAATCCTGTCTTCAACGAGCAATTTACTTTCAAGGTAATTTTTTTTTTGTACTTACTAATGAACTTGTCCTCTGTTGTTCTAGATAACAGACTGATCTCATCCTGACACATATAGAGACCACTTGACCACTTGTTCAGAGACTCACAAATGATTCTATTCAGAATATTTAAGATTCTTACCTTCGATGTAATGAGGACTCTCTATTGCATTAAAATTTGGTCCAAATAGGATTCAGCTCAGCTATTTCAGAAAAGAATATGGACTGGGATAGAGCTAGGATGTCATTCGTATCTAAAAAGTGAGTTCAGCTTCAAGTGTGTCTGTGGACCTGAACGTTTCCCCCCTCTCTAAAATAAAGCCAAAAGAACTGTAAACTTTTTCCAGGTTTCCAAGTTCCTGAAAATAAATCACGACTACAGAATAAAGTAAGCTGTGCAACACTATTTAAATGGTACGATGAGGTATCACTCCTGTTGCAAAATTTTTTGTGTACAGGGGAAATTTAAGTATTCTAAAACATTCTGCTCAACCCACCAATAAAAAGAATATGAACCTATTGTTTTTTTCCATCTCTAGCATTTTTCCCTTACTCTTGGCTCTTCCCTGGTGTTCTTCATCTTGTTGAGACACCTCAGTTCACAAGCAGTAACAAAGAGGAATTCTGGCCACATAATAACTCAGCAGAAAAAGGTGCCTGGCAGGTCTCAGGCATCTCTGCATATACGAGTAGTCTCTGTAGTTCTCATCCTGAAGTCATGCATAAAAACAGTCTTTTGGTAGATATGTTTAACACGTGACATTTTTTGAAATGCATTACTTAAAACAATACATGTCTGTGAATATGCCAAGGGGCAGACTCAGAATCACCTGTCTACCAGTCAGCCTTAGCGATAGCACGCACCTGACACTAGCAAACATCCTGGTATGAAATAAATGGATGAAACTGAGGGCGTGAGTCATTCCCATGAACCTTGTTTCCAATTTTGTAAAAGCGGTATCTTTCTATTCACTCTAAAATTAGAGTTTTTAAGACAAAAAAATTCCCTCATCTACTGTCAGCAACTCTGTTTAAAATCTATACTTTTCTAAACCCAGACAGTTAATGTAGAGTAGCAGTAAAAACCAGCTTATGAAGAACTAATCATTAGGGTCAATATACCACGGGACATACAGTGAAAACAAAACAAAAAAATATTGCAAAAGGTAATTACAATCCTTCTGTTTGACTATGTATTGATCTTAATTTAGGTCAGTAGTTTCTAACCACAATTTAGTCAGCACATTCTTAAATTATTTGAAATATTGTGGGGTTTTGTTTTTGTTTTGAGTTATCTATACGTTATTTCTTTTAAAAAAGTGTATTGCTAATAATTTTTAGTAATGTCTATAACCTCAAGAATTATAATCATTGAGATTCTGAAATTGCCTATAAAATTTAATAGGTTCCATTTTACTTCAGGAGTGTTGATCACATCATAAATCAATCCAAAGTACAATGTATTTTGATAGATTTGAGAAATATACCACCGTTTCTAGAGAACTAGTTAATTTTTCCTTGTAGGCCTTGTAGATTATGCATCTTAAATGCCAATAGGCTGTATGATACAAGAATGGAAGCAAAACAGTTTAAAGAGGATTGGCTTTAAAATTGAGTTCAAATCCACTGAACGTGAACCTGACATGCCCCAAATGAAATGCTCCTTCTTTTCTCCACAACAAACTACCATTTGAAAGAGCTACTCATCATTCAAACAGTAAATACTTATTAAGTGCCTACTGTGTACCAGCACTGTGCTAAATGCTTTACATGTATTCGTTTGGCCTCAACCAGCCCCTGTGAAATACACACTGTTATCATCACTTTTTGATGGATGAAAAAGCCGAGGTTTATTTACTTGTCCCAGCGCCATCAGTGGGAAAAAGGGGGAACCCAGGCCCAGACCTGTCTGACCTCAAGTTCAAGTTTTTGACTAATGCCCTTTCAGTACAATCACCAAAAAATCTAGAGAGATTTCAGAAATAAGATGAAATTTTCAAGAGTTCATCCCTACTCTAAAATTCCTTATTTCTTCCTTTCAAAATTGGCTCTTTGGAAGGGTTTATTTTTTCACTCTAAAGTAGAGAATGTGTTGTGCCTAGTTTTTAATCATAGTATTTTAATCTGATTCCAAATAGATGACAAATGATATAAAATAAAAACTCTTTGGAAAAACCAAAATTTCATGTATATATGCAGTCAAATAGTCTTCCTTCTCCTTTCCTTCTTAATATACAGAGTTAATTGAGAAATGTTTGCTGGAGCATAACACAACTATTTACACTGATAAAATAATAGCAAGTGTCTGAAAGTTGATCAAACCTTCAATACAAGTATAAACAATTTCTTAATTAGGCATTTCTTCCGGGTTACTGAAGTGTAGCTTACTTGGATTGCCCTTTCTCTGAATATTAAAAATGTCACTAATAAATATCCCAACCCATAGCATCTGTCCCAGTTATATTTGAACAGCTGGAGAATTCATCAGTTCTTGGCCTTTTGCCACTGCTCATCCTAAAGAGTGTTGTACCGGGCTTCCCTGGTGGCGCAGTGGTTGAGGGTCCGCCTGCCGATGCAGGGGACACGGGTTCGTGCCCCGGTCCGGGAAGATCCCACATGCTGTGGAGCGGCTGGGCCCGTGAGCCACAGCCGTGAGCCTGCGCGTCCGGATCCTGTGCTCCGCAACGGGAGAGGCCACAACAGTGAGAGGCCCGTGTACCGTAAAAAAAAAAAAAAAAAAAGAGTGTCGTACCTAAGAATGAACTTCAAGATCTAGATTATAATGCATGTCTGATATTCAAAACAGCAATTTTCCAGTCAGCTCTTGTCAATCAGTAAATTATTTTAAGGAATAGGTGAGGCACCTTGTGAATTTCATTCAAGTCCTTGCAGACTCCTAGCATGCCTGTTCATATGTCACTGCTCCATTAAACTATGACATCCAAATGGCCTGAAAGAGCGGGAACTCTCCTCAATACTCTGTAATGGCCTATATGGGAAAAGAATCTAAAAACAGAGTGGGGGGCTTCCCTGGTGGCACAGTGGTTAAGAATCCACCTGCCAATGCAGGGAACATGGGTTCAAGTCCTGGTCCGGGAAGATCCCACATGCAGCGGAGCAACTAAGCCCGTGTGCCACAACTACTGAGCCCGTGTGCCACAGCTACTGAGCCCGTGTGCCACAACTACTGAAGCCCCTGGGCCTAGAGCCCGTGCTCCACAACAAGAGAAGCCACCGCAATGAGAAGCCCACACACCGCAACGAAGAGCAGCCCCTGCTCACAACTAAAAGAAAGCCCGTGCACAGCAACGAGGACCCAACGCAGTCAAAAATAAAATAAATTTATTTTAAAAAAAGAGTGGACATATGTGTATGTATAACTTATTCACTTTGCTGTACACCTGAAACTAACACAACATTATAAATCAATTATACTCCAATAAAATTTGTTCTAAAAATGAAAGAGTTAGAACTTTTGAAACAACTTATCTACCCGATTAAGTTGCACCCTGACAGTATAACTTATCATAAAAATAACAACAAAATATTCTACAAGGAAAACTTATTTATATAGTCAAGTGCAATTGGCTTGGTTTATTCTTATATTAATCTTGAAGTGTTTCTAGCCTGACTAATAGTATGAGCTATTATTAATAATACTAACAGCTTCTAGAACTTTGGGATAAAGTGATAAATCACTATGATAAGTCCTCATTTTCTCCCAAGTAATTTAAGCCCCAAGCAGTTAGTTAAATGATTCAATTTAAGGAAAAAAACCCAAAAGCACAAGTATCTCCCTGTTCTGTTTATCCAACATAAATATTAAAATTAAAGACTATAAACAGGTAACATGTTTTAAGCATTTTTTGTGACCAGATATTTTGTCCTCATCTTTTTATTTAGGTGCCGTATTCAGAATTGGGTGGCAAAACTCTGGTGATGGCTGTCTATGATTTTGATCGTTTCTCCAAGCATGACATCATTGGGGAATTTAAAGTCCCCATGAACACAGTGGATTTCGGTCACGTAACTGAGGAGTGGCGTGATCTGCAAAGTGCAGAGAAGGAAGAGGTAAGAAAAACATTAGCATTTCTAATGTGACAAGCTGTACTCGCCAGTTGCTACTCTCATACTAACCTATTGAGAGCTGCTGGGGTGACGTGAGTCATGTGGCCCTCCAGCTTCTGACAGTGAGCAAAATAGGGTCAGGGGATTGCATAACCTCGTAAAAAAGTATACTGATCTTCTGGTTCTTATTTGAAAGAAAACAAAGATTTGTGCAGTTCTACAGATAATTCCCTGGGGTTGAGGGGACAGACACACACACCACTTCTAAAAGCTTAGAAAATATTACACACACACACACACACACACACACACACACAATCTGCTTCTTTAAAAGGACAGTGAAAAGTCATCTTTCCCTTTGTATTTTTCCACAAAGATTTTGTTTTCTACATAGATTATATAGCTATTAAATAGAAATGAAATGGCACCTTTTCCTTGATTATTTCTGCATATTACAGACAGTTCATTGTTTCTCCTAAAGATATCAGAGCACAATGGGTAAAATGTCAAATAAAATTCACAAAGGCAGATATTAAATCCACTTTTTAAGTGACTCACATTTTTACAGTATTCTTCACATTGTTTTGCCCCACTTTTAATAGGTTAGCCCAGGATTTCTCTGTGATTTAAAGAAGGGAATTTCAGTAGCCTTAGTGCATTTAAACGGCATAATAATCAATTCTATTTGATTATGCTATGCCAGCCTGACACTAGCGCTTTTCTGAGCCAGTGTCTCAACAGGCCAATACCAGAAAGGCAAACAGTTCTTAGCTTCTCTGAATTCCTAAAGCAACTCCTTTTCCAGCCATTTTTTTGTTCCTAACATGGGTTTATAATTACCCAAGGGATTGCCAACAGCCTTTGTCATTTAGGATCACTAGACGCCTTGGATTCTGTAAGGTGTAGTCACTTTGGGGCCACCAGGGAAATCAGAAAGTAACCCAAGCCTTCAGAGAAACTCAGCCAAGAACATCACCTGGGAATCCTTTCAACCTAAGGTTTTCTGTAACCATTATTATTATTGAGGTTTTAGAACAGGTTTATTTATTACTATACTGAAATTGAAGTTTATTAGTGCTCTAAAATTATTACTTCGTTGTAAAAAAAAATGAGTCAAAATTATTTGAGATAAGTTCTGCTTTTTCTTTGGAAGGAAAACGTTTAGTCAAAATTAAATTCTTGGATATTGAAATAGATTTACCGCCCCTGTGGACAGAACCACCCAAGGATAATATGGAGTTTTTAAGTTTTACAACTTATTTAAGTAGTTCTTCCCTATGAGTAGACCAATATCTATATTAAAATGCAACATCTGTGTGAAAAACATTTAATCCTTTAATCATAATGTTGCTAGTCATTTAACAAAGTAGTGAGCTGTTTCACTGAATTTTTATATTTAATTGACATATTTGACTTTGTAAGTTCCTTGTGGCTGGGGGATAGGGGTGGGACCATAACAAGTATTATTAACTGATAGGTTTTTGTTAATTGATTATTGGTTGGCTTCTTGGTCGAGTATCCAGATAGGACCCACTTGTCCTTCACAAGCCCACCTGTCCAGAGGGCATGGCTCATGTCCTTCCCCTCCAACTAGTCACTATCAAGTGGTATGCGATTCCAAGACTACACCCCTGGGCTTCTGAAAAGTTGGTAAATATTTTTGTCTGTGTTAGGAAATGTAATCCATCAAGCCATTTCCTTCTTTAAAAATTTCTTTGAATACGGGCAGAGTTTGATACTTGACACTAAGCTGACAGGTGTGACGCTAGAACCTACAAGTTTAGGTAGACTGCCCAAAACGAATCACGTTTTTATTCTCACCCCCTGAATTGCCCGTTTTCTCTCTTTTATAACTTTCTTCCTCCTCATCTTCTCTCCCTATGAAAGATTTTTTTTGTGATCCAACTTACTCAAAATGATTCACCAGGGCTTCCCTGGTGGCGCAGTGGTTGAGAGTCCGCTTGCCGATGCAGGGGACGCAGGTTCGTGCCCTAGTCGGGGAAGATCCCACGTGCCGCGGAGCGGCTGGGCCCGTGAACCATGGCCGCTGGGCCTGCGCGTCCGGAGCCTGTGCTCCGCAACCGGAGAGGCCACGACAGTGAGGGGCCCGCGTACCACAAAAAAAAAAAAAAGATTCACCATGCAAACGTTTATTATGTACTGCTATATTCCTAGAACTGTGCCAGGTGTTAAAAAAAAGAAACGTGAAAAGGGTGGACACTGCTCTGGACACTGCTCTTGCTTTCATGGAGTTTAGTGCTGCCTCACTTTCCTCCCTCACTCCAGTTTTTGCCTCGCTTATTGCCAGCTAGACTGATTTCTAGTAAAAGTCTTGCCTTTAAGATCAAACACTCCTGGGTTCCAATCCCTACAGATCCATTTACTAGCTCAGAGACCTTAGACAAGTCACTTATGCTCTCTAAACTTCAGGATTTTTTTTTTAATCTAGTAAGCGGTCTAACATTATCTTATTTTACAGATTAAATAGGATAGAGTATAAAGTACCTAGCATGGAGCCTGCTATTTGACATATTCAACAAGCAAGAGATCTCCCATTCTTTCTTCTTGACCAATCTTTTTTGTGTCCTTTCTTTCTTGTGCTTTCATCTCCCTATTTGTTCTACTCTTTTTCCTCTATGTGTATTGCTCTACTCTTTTCCTCACCACCACTGTACTTACTGAATGGCTCTGGAGATTTTTAATGGGAAATAATTCTATAACTATACTTTTAAACCCTGGAGCCTTTCCTCTTTGGTATCTACTTGGGAATAATTTTTGGTTTTCAGTTGAGTGACTATTTCCTTTTATCATGATATAGGAAACCTTATAAAACAGATGTCTAGCTTACAAAGTATCTCTGGATAACTAGATTCAGGTATAAACTTTCTCCTAATAAATAAGATTCCAATTACATTTTATGTCTAAAGAATTACTTCTCACTGATAACGTGCTGTCTTTTTCATGCTACTGTTCACTAACTAGAGAAAATTATCGTTGTTTGAATAAACTGAAGTCTTAGATTGACTTTAGTTCTCACGGTTTCAAACAAAGTTCTTTTTCCATTTTATATGAGCAATTTTGTTTAAGATTTTTGTTTTGCTTTCCTCTAAAGTGTTAAATCTTCTTTTTAATGTCATAATGAGTGAAAGATACCAAAGAAAGCGAGAAAAAGGAATTCAAGAAACAGCTTTGGAATCTAGAAACTGAACCGCTAGTCATTAATAGTCTGTTCAAGGAGAGACTTGCATTTAAACGGGTTAAATACAGCCCACTAGGATCCAACCCCAGGGTTTTGATAGCATGGGGTAGGCTTTGTTGTTTAAAGTTAAAAAATATAAAAGTCATAAGATAATGAAGCAATTACGTAAGTTAAAGGATTATGTGTTATCTTAGTAAGCAATTAAATACGCAAGCAATTGGGGAGAAACTGGAAAGGAGCCTTATCTAAAAGTTACTAAGCACATGTTTGAAACACAAGGGGTGTTGACGAGAGAAATTAGGCCAGAAGAGCTTCAGCAAGCACACAAATCCCATTGTTAGATTCTAGCCCGTGGAGAAAACCTCGGTGCTGAAGTTTCCATCCTGACTTTATGATGTTTTTATGACTAACGCAATCCAAGTCCCCTCCCTTACTAGTAGTTCAGGTTCGCTTGCCTTTTTTTTTTGTTTAATGTTGCATGACTGATGACCCACTCTCCTTCCACCTGCTAACAGGTGACGATGGAATCTGACCTTGCAAGACAGCTAAACCTTTCTCTTCCTTTTGTCTCTTTAAAACAGAAGTCCTTTGAGTTTCCAGAGATGGTTACGCATAAAACCATTGTCTTAATTTTCCCCCTTTTCAGGTTAAGGTCTCAAACATCATCCTTTATAATCAGTATATACAATTCTACCACTGGCAAAAGGCTTCTAACATGTATAGCCTCAGGCTACCTGGTGAATTTTTAAGATTTTCTTCATTTTAATTATTCAAGAATATTTATGTCATCCATAAGTCAAACCTGAAGCCAACCTCCAGATATTTGGAGTAATCCATTCTTTTAATATTTTCACTTAATTACTTCAAATATTATGATCAATAGGTAAGACTCCATTTTCTTTTTTAATGAATTTTATGATCATTGCAGCAACTGTATCAGTCAGTCCTGTACCCCAGCATCAAGTACATCTTCAAAGCATTTAGACCCTTTTTATTTTAGCATTCGTTCCTAATTTTTCATCCCTATGCCTCCCACTACTACTTTTTAATCCCTAAAAACAGCATAAAATACCACCAGAATGCAACTGGATCCCTTTTTTTAAAGGAGTCTGTCTCATAACTTGGCCAGTACTATTTTGTCTCCATTAGAAAATGTCCATCACCTCTGCTTTGTGTAGAATTCGTTAAAGAGTGATTTTTAAATGAGATTCTGTAATCTAGTACAAATGGGAAAAAAACTGATTGCTGAATTAAAACAAGTTGGGACATAATTTAATTAGGACCCAAGCAGAAGGGAAGAGAAACCACTTTAGTGCCTTAATAGAAAATCAGTTTTGCAAGAAAATTTCACATTTTTAAGTCTAATTAGAAAAACATTTAATTCACAGAAAAGCATTTGGAGAATACATATTCAATCAAAAATCCAAAGTTTTTTAAGCTTATGATAAGTTACTTGATATTCCTTTGGAATGCGTTCAAGTCATTATTCCTTATGGCATCTCTTTTGTCCAAGGATCATGAAAGAACTGATGCTGTTTCTAAGTATACTTAGCAGTCAGATGGTAGCTCACGCCCTCCAAGAATCTCTGCACAACAAATTAGTGCCCTGAACGAAATCCTCATAAAAGGTTAAGTGCAGGAACTTTAATATGGAAGCCAGTAAGAATCTACCTTGTCACTCACAAAATATCACATTAGAGAAATGCAACAAAGACACTCATTTTGACCCAGAGCATTCCAGGAGGGTATACTTATTTTTACTTCTTCACTGTCTGTCTTCCCCACTGGACTGTAGGCAGATTGTTCCCAACTGTGAAACCAAGTTTAATCACAGAGGCAAGCATATATATTCGAAATATATTTTCGAATTAATGAATGGGGCAGAGTTGCTTATTATACATAAGAGATGCTTCAAAACTTCCATTTTAAAGTCCATGTTATGGTAATTGTGTTCTTATTTTACAAATGAAGTCTAAAGTATTCTGAAAAACCATCAATAAAGTATCTTAGCACCAAACAATGAAAGTGATTTAGTACCCTTTTGTCTTTTCAGTCTTTTAATATCAAAGGGAGGCAGTATAGATGCTTAGCAAAATCATTCTAATTGTTTTTGTTGATGGTCATGAAAATGATGAGTTTCTCTCACTAATTTTTTGGGGAGAGGTGAGGGGTAAAGGCTTATTCAGGATCTCTTTCCTCTCTATAAACCTTTTTATCCTGTTTCCATGATGCACGGAGAGCTTGTGGCTCAGCTTAATTTAACTTTTATTTAAAGTTAAGATTTAGTTAAAGCTCTGATTTGAGTCTCTGCTGGCAACATGGAAATTTTACCCAGAGGGAAATGGGAAAGAATCAATTCCAAGGAGAAGTCCAAGAATATGAACAAAACCTAAGTTTATTGTATCTAGAATATTTGTTGCTAGTCAGATTTATAATAAAATAGATATAAAACAATTCAATAATATTATATTAAGACCATGATATATTTTAGTGTACTTAGTATCTATGTGTCCATTTTGTGGTACGTGCAACCTAATAGTTTCCCTTTAAACTAAGTAGAGTTGCATTTGATTTCTTGATATGTCTTTGGCCATAGCTGTGGTTTACTTGCATCTGAGTTTGGTCAGAATTTCAATCACCAATTATAACTGTATTGCTATGCATAGTAAGTATTGTCGGCTTCACGATGTGGTCTCTAAAAACATCATAGGAAAGAATAACTGGAAATATCCTTCTAGTGTGTAGGACTGTAATTTGATTGCCTTTCTAGTTAAAAAGCCTTTTCAGGCACAAATGGATGAAAACAAATTCTCACTTCACTGAGATTCTAAATGAAAATTTGGTATCATTTGGATGCTAAAATAAAAATGTGGGAACTGTGAGCTTCAGTTTTATTGGGGACTTAACTGAGGACTATAGCCCCAGAGACAGCCTCTCAGATAGCTCCAAGGAGCTCTCAGGAGGACATAAGGGGGGAGGTTAGTATATATGTGATCTTGGCAAAGAGGTTTGGCAAGCAAACGCACATCTCTGTAGAAGGTTGCTAATAGCCACGAGGAAAAGATATCTCAGTTAATGATTTTAGTGCTTTAAAGTATGGGAAGATGCAAGAATTTCGGTTCATAAGATTTTCTCCTGAAAATATGTAACTAACTGAAAGCCTTGTTCTGCCAGTTTTCCCAGAGCACAGAGTGCCTCATTCCTGATCTCCACCCTGAGCTCCTTTCAGGGTATGTTAAAGGTCAGCAACTCCAGTAGCTAATGACTCAATCCTTGTAGAACCAGACAGCAAGCGACATTCTTTAGTTGGCCCTTTTTTTTTTTTTTTTACTGTGAATTCCCTAGAAAAAATAAATTTAGACTCTAAAGAATTAAGCGGAGGGAGAGACCCTGGACATTTTCAAAATGCCCTTTGACGACCTCCCATGGTTCCCCCATTATCATACCTTAACCTACTGCATTACCCTCCCCTTCACAGCTGTCATGCCCAGAGACCTGGACTTCCAACCCAGCTCCCTCGGTTCCAAAATTCATCTTATTAAAAGCTTCCCTTAACTTCTCTACCTAAATTATAAACACCAATAATAATAAGAGCTACTGTTTACTGAGAATCTACTGTGTGCCCACAAAAAAACTTCACAACAGTCTTCAAAAGTGGCATATTAAATCTGTTTTACAAAACGAGGCGAAAAACAAACCTGAGCCCAGGAAAGTCTAAGTAGTCTGTCCAAGTTCACACAACCAATGCCAGAGCTAAACTTCAAACACCGGTCTTTCTACTTCACCACTCTTTCTACTTCACCATACCATCTGCTTTAAACAGTCTCTCTCAGTCTCTTTAGCCTCCAAGTGTAGCTATAAACTCAACTTAAGTGCAAAAAAAAAAAAAAAGAGCAAAACCAAACTGATACCTCAGCTTTGGCTTGTTTATTTTGGAATTTCAACATTTGGTCAATTTTCTTTGACAACATTCAGCTGATTAAAATCTACATACATATTTTCCCTCTCAAATATTTTAATACACTGCAAATGTAACACAGCGAAAGAAAAAAAACAGTAAATAGCTATGGCATTTTTGTTTCTTCTTCATAATATTTCATAAATACTTAGCATGAATTCCTGTCCAGGACACAAAGTCCTAAAATTCAAAGGTCCTGTCCAGGATACAAAGCCCTAAAATTCAAAGGTACTCATTAACACAAACATGTTATTATTAACTTATGATTGCTGATGAATTTAACGAAGGCAGAGGGATTTTGCTTTCCAATAAAAAAAATTCATTAAATAGAATTTAAATTCCCATTCATTTATTCAGAACATATTGAATATCTGTGAAATTACCACTGTAAAGTGCATGGAATGGAAGATTAAGATTCACGTATGGGAAATGGTCAATAATAGTAGCAAAATTTCGTAATGCAAATTAACAAAAGCAGTTTTGTAAAGAGCCAGATCTGAAGTATAAATTACAGGGCACCGTATGTTTTAGGCGCAAAGAAAAGGTACGGACAGGGAGGGTCCGTGGAAGAGTTGAAAAAAGTGAGCTAGTCTTTAAAACTGAGTAGAATTTGAATAGGCAGAAGGAAACTAAGAGTGCCTTACAAAAGTTAAGAGGTGAATGAAAGCCAACTGACAGAGCTAAGACCGCCAATGACAGGCCCAGGTAGAAGTAGAGTGAAAGCTTGAACAGATATCCTGAGAAATAAGATTGAATGAAGTAGTTTAGTGACAGTTTGTCCCTTACAATGTCAGACTGATCAACCTAAACTCAGGAGGCTGAATAAAGCTCGTAAAACTTGTTCTTCCCAAGGACAACAGCTGGAATATGAAAGCCAGCCCCACCTCTATGCCAAGCACTCTAGTAAGTGCTTTTCCCACATGATCTCAGGTAATCCTTGGCGTAGTCCTATGGGGTCATTCTTCAGATCCCTGTTTGGGATTGGCCCGGTACACCCAGAAGGTAAGCACCAGAATAAAGATTTAGACCTAGGTCTGACTCCCAAACCCATTCTCTCTCCCCTCTGCCATATTGCTACTTAATTGACTAACACTGGGTGAGTCCAAGGATATTGCCAATCTTGTTTCTCTTCTTATCCCCAGTGCCTGGCACTGTGCCTGGAACATCCCAAGTGCTTAAATAAGTATTTCCAAGTGAATCGGTTGGACAAATTAAAATAAAAATTTTCTTTTACAAACATGCATGAGTCATACCACCTTCAGAGAAGTCATCTTTGAAGGATACCCAGTTATTCCAGTTGTACTGCCTATATGGTACATATTTTGAATTCCAGCCCCTCTCTCCAAAAGTCTTTCTCAGTATACAATACAGTCTTCTCTCTGTCCTCAGTTGTGGCCTGTCTTTAAAAGGTAAGTTTGACTGAAATGGTCATAAGCTGTTTCCAAGTATGGCCTATAAGGTGATGATCCAACTGAGTAAAATAGTTTTAGTTATTATGATCAAGTAATGAAGTGGACATTCTTGTGAGACTTCTATTCTGACTCTGACCAAAATGTTTTGAGCAATAACGTCATTATATAGTCTCTCAAATGGGTCACTATAGGAAAAATCATCAAGAGATATAAGTTCTGGATACATGTAGTGCCAAGGAAATCTGTTTTAATAGAAACTAGTGTAGGTGTTAGTTTTCTTTTTTATTTAAAGAATAAAGAGTGAGAGTCTTCAGTCGAACTCTAAATACAGCAAAGTGGTTTAGAAGCATGGATTTCATGAATATAGATTGGAGGAGCATAAAAGTGAGGAGTGGGAATTGAAATAGGAATGAATAGAAAACAAAAGAAGAGTGAGAAAAATGATATAGACAAGCGCAATCTTGCCTGTATCTGGTTGTTTTATTATTGAAATAGCAAAGAGGATTCTGAGTGGGAAGCAGTGTCATCAATGCAGGACAATGTCTCGTTCTGTCCTGTCCTCCAATTCCACACATTTGGATCTTTTACAATGTCATCTTTTCTGGTGGTGCATCATATGCTTTGGAACAATTTTTTTTATTATCTTGTTTGTGACTTCTTCAAATAAAATGTTTTCACCTTCTGCTTTACTCCTGCCTCGCTTTGAGCAAGCCAAATGTTTGTATTGTGAAATCTTTAATCCATTACAGTCTGTTACCCTGCAATTAGATGAAATGTCAGCAATTCAGTTGTACTATTTGTACTAAAGAATAAGGGAGAAGAAGGAGGACTTGCTGATAAACAAGAACTTAAATAATTAAAGCATGAAAGAGAGGGAGCCCGCATACACACATGCAAACCTACTTGTTTTACACGTGGCTAAGGTTCTTTCCAATTGTGAACAAGAGGCCTTAAATACTGCAAATTACTTTTATTCCTTCATTCTTTCATTTATTCAGCATATATTTTTTAGGGCTCTTTTGTGAGCCAGGGACTGTACTAGCTTCTAGAAAAACAGTGGTGAAGATAAACAGACCCATTAAGCGTAGTCAATTATAATTTAATTATGAGACAGTACCACAAGTAGATAAAAGCTCTGAGCCTGGACTCAACCGACGTGTATCCAACCATGACTCCACTTTCTATTGGTGTCCTTAGGCTTGTTACTTAACCCTTCTGTAAAATGGGATTAATATGACCCACCTCCATGAGTTGTGATACACTCTAAAAGATAATTCATTTAAAGCACTTAAACAATACTTGGCACCGAATAAACTCACAATAAATACTAGGTTTTCTTATTATGGAAGACACTGATCAGAGCCTTTATTTCCTTGCCACTGAAAAAGCACTGCTCTGACCACTAGACTTATATACTTTCTTTTGTGAGGAGACTGAGACAGCCTTAGGGTTCAGAGGACATTAGCATACAGTTCTGTTGAAAGACGGGATATCCGAGTTTAGCCCCCATGTGTGAGAAACTGTGGATGAAGACAGACTGTGGATGAAGACAGACTGTGGGTGACATGGAGAAGAGGTCACAAGGCCAATCCAGGGTAAGGCTTAGCACGCATGAGTGGAAGATGGCACTAACACAGCGTGGCCCCAATGACCGCACACTTCTCTATGCTCTGACACCACAAAAAAAGAATTCAAAGTCCAGGCCCTACTAAGTCAAAAAGACTGTCAGTAACAAGTATTGGTGAAGATGTGGCAAAATCGAAACCCTCACACAGCTCTGAAGGGTGTAGCCACTTTGGAAAACAGTTTAACAGTTTCTCAAAATGTTCAACAGAGAGGATTCATATGACCTAGCAATTCTACTCCTAGGTTTGTCCTTGCCCCCCAAAGTGGAGACGCATTTCCACACAAAAAATTGTAGAAGAATGTTCGTAGCAGTATTTTTCACAATTGCCAAAGAGTGGAAAGAATTCAAATTTCCATCAACTGATGAATAATTAGACAAAACATGCTATAGTCACACAATAGAATATTATTCAGTCATAAAAAAGAGTGTAGCACTGATACGTGCTACAACATGGATAGACCAGAACAGCCAAATCCACACAGACAGAAAGCAGATTAATGGTTGCCTAAGGCTGGGAGTTGCAGGGTGGGGTGGGGGGCAGTAGAGGAGGAGGCATGAGGAATGACAGCTGGTGGGTATGAGTTTCTTTGTGCGCTGATGAAAGTATTCTAAAATTAGACAGTGGTGATGGTTAACACAACTCTGAATCTACTAAAATCCACTGAATTGTATCCTTCAAGAAGGTGAATTTTCTAGTAGGTGAAGTATAACCTCAATAAAGCAGTTTTAAAAAAAGTGTCATTTCAGGCACTGAAACCCTAATCATGGAAGCATGGTGTTCTAGGTTGACCTGGGGCTCCATCTGAAACAGAACTGATGTATGCTGGGAATCCTCTCCCAATACTGTTTCCAAAGTTGAGGGATATTTCCTCAAAATATTCCAGTCTCCCTTTAAATCAGAACATGTGTCTGCAGGATCCTGCTCTTCACCACCACACCTCTTGATGTGAGGTCAATGCTAAGACCCCTTGGATAGATGAAGAACCCAGGCTCAGGCCACGTGGCTAGCCAGTGAGAACTCAGGATTCGGACACCCTTTTTCTGATTCCAAAGCCATTTTCTACTAGCGTACTCTCTCGTAGGGTAGAAGCTTTAGGGTTGCTTGTCCTGACACAAGAACAATGTTCTAAATATTAGAACTACCCACTCCCTTTTGCAGTCTGTCTTCCTACGGTAGATTCTCAGAGATTCCTCCAGTTATTTCCTTGCTCTTTTCTGTGCCTTGACTAGCAGCGTCATGCCTTTTTTTAATGGAGGTAGAACTCGACATATAATAAAATGCAGATATGAAGTGTACAGTTCAATGTGTCTTCACAACTGTATACACCAATATAAGCACCACTCCAATCAGGTCGCAGAACATATTTTACCCCCAAGAAGTCCCACACGCATCTTGGTGTCTATACAGGAATGCACTGATACTTACTCTAATGGGATTCTATAGTTTTTTCTTCCTCATTCTCACTAAGTGCCCAGATAATGCTCAGCATCACCTTGATCTCTAACCCACAGCGTATTGTTTCCGCTGTACTGTACGACTGGCACCTCATGACACACATCCCTGTTTTCTAAGTGTCAGTGCCAAGCCGCTTTGTGCTGTTACATAAAAAGATGCCTTGTTTACCTGTTCTGTTGTCTATAGGAGTATAAGCTCCTTGGAAGTAAGGAAAGTATTTACTACTTTTGCACATCACAGTAGTTAGCTCTTAGGAGAACATGTGGCAGGGATCAAATGAGGACAGAACTCGGGCTCCAAATCCCATCAACTCTCTGAGCCTCATTTCCTTATATGTAAAATGCTGTTGAAAAATGTAGAACGATATGTACTTAGGTGTTTGAAATTTATTTTTGTTTTTTTCCCAATGATTTTTAGAAAATTCATAGAGTTGTGCAACTGTCAGAACAACCTAATTATAGAACATTTCCATCACCCCAAAGAGAAACCTTGTGCCCATTTGCAATCACTCCCATTCCCAGCTCTCATCCCCAGGCCACTATTGATCTACTTTCTGTCTCTATGGATGGCTATTCTAGACACTGCCTATCAATGTAATTCTACATTATGTGGCCTTTAAAAAGTTATTTTTTCTGGACTTCCCTGGTGGCACGGTGGTTAAGAATCTGCCTGCCAATGCAGGGGACACGGGTTCAAGCCCTGGTCTGGGAAGATCCCACATGCCGCAGAGCAGCTAAGCCCGTGAGCCACAACTACTGAGCCTGCGCTCTAGAGCCCGTGAGCCACAACTGCTGTAGCCCGCGCGCCTAGAGCCTGTGCTCCACAAGAGAAGCCACCACAATGAGAAGCCAGCACACAGAAAGGACGAGTAGCCCCCGCTCGCCACAACTAGAGAAAACCCGCACGCAGCAACGAAGACCAAACACAGCCAAAAATAAATAAACAAATTTATTTTTAAAAAAAAGTTATTTTTCAAACCCAGTACTAGAGAAAACCCGCACGCAGCAACGAAGACCAAACACAGCCAAAAATAAATAAATTTATTTTTAAAAAAAAGTTATTTTTCAAACCCACTTCTGTCTGATGCCAAATGAATTCCTAAAGTAAACAGATACATTGAGTAGAAAATCACTTGCTCTATGGGGGTGGAGTGGGGGGAGATTCATTGTTTCCAGTACCATTTAGCAGTTTCAGGAGTATTTTTCCTCTCACTATAGCACCACTGACAGTCTCAGTGTCTCTTTCACTCACTCCTGTCCACTCTTTCCAGATTTCAAGTGCCTGAAGACAAAGAGGAATGGCACCTAAGCTTTTGGGAAGACTGATGGGAGGTTTCTGTCAGTCTACTGCAAACAAAACTTCTGCCCCTTGGCGTCCCCTGCCAGCCTTATCTCCTGTCTTCTCTCTTTTTATCTCTTCAGGAGAACTCAGGGAACAAATAAACCATTGAGATTGCTTTTTTGCTCCCTTTTAAATGTCCCCCAAGTTGCTAATAACATGCAGTTATTTTCTCCCTGATGGAACACAGCAAGACTGTGAAGCAGGCATATATGTCAGGGTGCTCACAGGGTCTTACCTGGCCCCCAGGAGCTGGCGGGAGTCCAGCTTGGAAAACACAGGAGTGCACCGGGCAGTAGGAGGACCCAGAGCACAGCGAATCCAGCCTTGGGCAAACCATCTAAAACGCTTAGAGAACAGTGTTCTTAGGGGTAATGCCCTTCATTCTAAAATGAGCCCCTCTTTTCAACATCCTTTCTGAAAGTACCTTCTAAATCAGTATTTTTGTTTTCGGGTGGAACATAATTAGTTTATATGCAAGAACAATTTTCTGGCCTTCAGATAACACTGGAGTGTAGAGATGAGGATTTGTGAGTGAAATGTGAGGGCCTACAGACAATTCTATTAGAAGGGAAAAAGTTGAGGTCTATCCCGATAGGGCTTTTTCCGTAAACCTACATCGTTGGAAACACCTCATAGATTAACTGTGTGGTTTCCTTTACTCATAGAACTACATGTTAGATCTGTGGGAAAGAACTACAAGACAGAGCTGCCAAGTAAACTATGAAAAACCTAACAAACTTTTTACCTCAGGTATTGGCATATCCCAATGATCTGTACTGTTCTAGGGTGTGATGGCTTAGGAGTGAATATGATTTGAACCTAATACATTTTTAGAGGGTGTCAAACCCTCTAAAAAACCCTGGTTCTGCCTGTCAGAACGAGGCAGATCCATCTCCTGACCCTGAACATGGTCCTAAAGTAAATCGCTTGAGGAAATTGGATCCCAAAGATTACAGGTGGGGAATTTTGAAGTGTGTCCATATTTCATTGGAGATCAAAGAAGCCTAATTAAAAGAATTGTGGGCTGACTCACAGGATAACTTATTTTTGAAAGGGCTGTTTTATCTTGAAGATTATGAGTTAGGAGAAACTAAGGTGATTGGCAGTGGAAAGAATCAGAACGTGTGAAATTCCTTAAAAATGTATTGGCTTAAATAACTTTGTCTGTGTTACACATAATTTAAAAAAAAACCCTTTAAAAAAAGGGAAAAAAATTTTTGTTTTAAAAATACTTCTAGTCATGTCTTCTCATTCTCTAAGCTGCAAACACTCTGGAATGTGGTGAGAGGTTATTTAGCAAAAGTTAACCAACTGCTCTTCAGTTTAAGGTGTTACTTCTGCATGTATAAATCAATATTCCGACAAGGAGCTTTCCTGAGTTTTCTCCTTCTGCTAGTGTAGGAGGGGAACTGTCTTTTAGGAACCAGCATAGTGTCAGGAATTGTCTGTTCTTAATTGTATCTCAGTGTCAGAAAGCAAAAATAGAGTGAGATTAGAATATTCAAATAGGTCAAGAGTCTGGAGTTTTGTGTTTTGATTTTTGAACATATTTTTGGATAGCCTAAGTCATAAAGAGAGAATGTAGACAGCAGCCTTTGAAATGCTTGCCTGATTTAAAAAAAAAAAAAAAATTTACCATCAATGTTTAACTTAGAATTTGAGGACAGATGTGTGCTGCTTCTTGAGGTCACTGGCTTTCCCAGTCCCATCATGTTGATGCTTTGTTTATATTAAGGCCACATTTGAAAATTACATCCAGGCTATGGAACCTGAGTGTCACAGTAGGATTGCCTAATTTTAGGGGAAATTATGTTATCTTTTTGTTGTTGTTGTTGTTGCGGTACGCGGGCCTCTCACTGTTGTGGCCTCTCCCGTTGCGGAGCACAGGCTCCGGACGCGCAGGCTCAGCGGCCATGGCTCACGGGCCCAGCCGCTCCGCGGCATGTGGGATCTTCCCGGACCGGGGCACGAACTCGTGTCCCCTGCATCGGCAGGCGGACTCTCAACCACTGTGTGCCACCAGGGAAGCCCTCTTTTTCTTTTTTGGTAGACAGTATTTTCAAAGCTCCGTTAGCTAGAAAAACCAGGTAGAGCACAAACTTAGCTTAACTGTGTTTAAACTCCCATCTATTGAGTTTGTGTGGGGGGCAGATGCGTGTTAGGTGTGTTAGCTCATTGATTCCTCACAGTGACACTCTGGGGTACGTACCCTCCATATCCCCAACGGATAGACAAAGAAGCTGAAACTCAGAGAAGCTGAATAGCATGAGGCCATGCAGCTAACGGGAGGCCTGGGTTTCAGACATGGTCCGACTCCAGACACACATCATCCATCACATGGGATTGCCTCTGACTGAAAAAGAGGTTACAAGGCCTGCGGTAGGGATGATGTTTTAGTCTGCAAACACACACCCGCTCTGCACGCGCTCTGTACTTTGCTTCTCTTACTCTTATGCTCTCAACTCTAAGGCCACCACCCTACTGTGCAAAGAGGGCTGCAACAGCTTGCCTCAGTTCAACACCAATCCCAATTCCCAACCCTCTTAGCTGTCCCCCAGCTTTCTGGGTCAATCTTTCTATGACATGGATCCATCTGTGACAGATGCACATAGGATTCACATGTTTCTGTTTCCAGGTCTCCCTATTCCCCATCTTCCCATCTGTTTCATTCCATCCTATCTCAAGTTCCCGGCAGGAGGAAGTAATTGCTTCCATCTCTTTCATCACCTTTCCTGATACCAGGTACAATGGTGAACTTGGAATTGGACATCTGCCTTGTAACTATCCCTAGGACACCAAAGATCAATGAAACATTTTCATGTTCTCCAGACAGTGTTTAATAAGGTATACTTGAATCTAAGAGAAAGTTCTTTGTAAAACAAAGTATCTTTGTCTGCTTAGAGTTTCCTAAGCCCCTGTGTATCACAAAACAAGAGAAGCTCCTTATTCGCACCCTATACAGAAGATTTTGAGCTCTGTAGAATTTCTCAATATTTTTGTCACTCCCGAAATAATTTTTAAAGAGCAATGAATCTGCCAGAAAGGGCTGATTCCTTTATGAGGTGCTACAGTTTGAAACATGGCACTGACCAACCTGCTAGATTGCCACTTCAAAACTCTACTTCTTACAAGAGAAAGAATAAGAGGGAAAGAAAATGCATGAGCTACCTCTCACCAAACCGGATGATTACTAAGTGCCTGTCATCCAGTTTCCAATCTAGCCTTTCTTCAAATCCAAATATTTAATATTTTGAGAGTAAAATCATAGCATTCCTGCCTGGAAATTTATGTCATCTTTATATGAATTAATTTCACATATACCTTAGCCAAATTTTTAAACACTTTTTATGTTAGGTCTGAATTTTAGCAGGATAACTAGCATTTATTAAATGAGCAGCGGCTGGTGTCATTGTCAGTCATGACTTCCAAAAACCTCGTATCAGTTGGTGGCAGACCTGGTTTCCTGCACAAGGAAATCATCTCTATCGGGGGATTTCTAGAGACCTTGATTCTCACCACCACCCCAAAACCCCAGCCTCTTCCACCTGCTGGTTTATGGTCTCTCTCCAAAACTCTCCTGACTTTGTAATTCGAATTGCTGATCCATTCCCTTGGGAGGTAAAACAATTTACATATTTAATTTATATATGAAATAATTAAACACATTAGCTCAATTAAGTCTCACAGACTTGTGTTATACATATTACGCTAAATGTGCACATGAGGAAACCAAGACTCACAGCGACTAAGAAACTTGTCTGAAATCACATAACTAGGAAGTAACGACCAGATGTTTAAATGGTTTGCCGTAAAGTCCATGTTAATTACTATTTATTCTATTTTTAAATTCCAAAGTGGAGCAGGGACTCCACGTCAGATTCCTGGGGTTGAGAGTTAGGAACGGTTCAAGCCACGTATAAAGGGACCTGGTAATTCACTTAGGAAAGAAATGTAGCATGCGACAGTGGTGACCTTTAAAAACTGGATAAGGGTTTTCCCGAAGTAGTAATCAGGATCAGAAGGGTGCCTATTTAAATAGCATACATGCAGTTTGAATTCTTTTTCTTCCTTTTTTGGTGTGCTGGAGGAAAGAAAATTGTTTATCCCAGTGACTGTGACTTCATATCCAACAGTGCTGAACCTCAAGAGAGAAAAGAGATGAGACAGCTGCATTTTAACAAGGTTGATTTAGGCCAGAGCTGCTGTTCGGGGCCTCTGGTTTGAGTCCGAGATAAGTATTTACCAGGATGTACTGCTATACAAGTCACCAGCAAACGATTTCATGGAAGAACCCAGTACACAATCACAAGGATCAAACCCCCTTTCAGATCCTCATGTTCAGCGCATAACGAATTCAGTGCCCTGGGCTAGAACTTAAGTAACTGGGAGCAAAACCCAGCTCATCATATGTCATTTCTAGAGGAAGATAGTGCTTGATACATTATGTAATCTCCTGTACGTGAAGCAGGAAGCCACTGCCCAGCCATTAGAGTGTCAGGACAGAAGACAGAAAGTCTGGGAGCCCAACAGGGAGGGTGTGGTGGATTATTTCTCTCTGGGTGTTGATGTGGTGACCTGCCATATGCCCACTGCCCTTCCCATTCTCAGCATACTCGCCCGCCAATGTTCTGTAAGAAAATGCTTCTGGGTGCCTCCTTTCCACATAAAATCATATGCACTTGGGCTCAGAACCGAGAATGGAAATGGTTCATTTCCCAAATGCAAGTTCTGGCACACCTAAACAAAGATTTGTACGCAGTAAGTTAAAATCTCTCAGAGTTTCAAGCGTCAGTTTTTCAAACATACTCTCGGACTGTGAAAATTAAGGATTAATATATCCCTGAATGGAAACTGCTAATTAACATCTTCTATGCTTTATTCTTCCTATTAAGTCTGAGATTATTTTCTTACTTTTAAACATGCTGCATCTGTTTGGATTATCTTTTTTTTGATAAATTTATTTTTTTAATTAATTTTTTTTTTTGGCTGCATTGGGTCTTCGTTGCTGCGCACAGGCTTTCTCTAGTTGCGGCGAGTGGGTCCACTCTTTGTTGCGTTGTGCGGGCTTCTCATTGCAGTGCCTTCTCTTGTTGCAGAGCACGGGCTCTAGAGCACAGGCTCAGTACTTGTGGCACGCGGGCTTAGTTGCTCGGTGGCATGTGGGATCTTCCCAGACCAGGGCTCGAACCCATATCCCCTGCACTGGCAGGCAGATTCTTAACCACTGCACCACCAGGGAAATCCTGGATTATCTTTTGTGTCCCATATATTTCAGCTTTTATTAGTTCATATTTGTCCCCCCAAAATGTAGGTTAAATAGGTGATAAGTAAGATTTACACTATCTGTTTTTATGAGTTTAACAGTAAATATTATTAATATTGCTTTACATTTGTGTGATGCTTTCGTGTGCTCTAGAGACTATTGAGAACCAGCCCTGTGTTTCCAAACCAAATTCTCTCTCCCCTCAAGTCTCAGGGCTGTGGCATCTATGGAAGTTGCCTGTTTTGGGCTCTTACAATAGAAGAACCACAATCTTTCTCTGAGAGAACTGAATAATCAATGTCCATTAATTGGGGGTGAGATACCCATTTGAGGCAGCTTAGAATGACCTTCTGAAGCGACTAAAGCCTAAATAAAAAGGCGTTTAAATGTGACATGGAAACCAAAGCTACCCCTCCAGGCAGGGTGCAGTGTTGAAACAGCTACCCCAAAGAGCCTACCTCTCTGGAGGGTTTTTTAAAAATAAGCATTGGGGGCTTCCCTGGTGGCGCAGTGGTTGAGAGTCCGCCTGCCGATGCAGGGGACATGGGTTCGTGCCCCGGTCCGGGACGATCCCACATGCCG
>NW_020185339.1:5154956-5155554 GCF_003031525.2 Neophocaena asiaeorientalis asiaeorientalis | reverse complement strand
GCCTGTGCTCCACAACGGGAGAGGCCACAACAGTGAGAGACCCGCAGACAACAAAAAACAAACAAACAAAAAATAAGCCTTGGGGCATGGATTTATAGTCCTGCTTCAGGGTAAGGGGACAGACAGGGCGATCTCTCATGGGATCTAGCAGCCTGGTGATTCATCAAAGAAGGTGTTTAAAAAGCAAAACCGTGAAAGAAAAAGAGCTGTAGCATCAATCTAAATCAAGGCTCACATGTACTTTCTCTCTTTTTTTTTTTTTTTAACTTCTAATCTCTGCCTGCATTCTCATAAGACCCATCACAGTAGGACATACCCTCTATAATTACTTTGACAAACAATGGTATCAGTACTTAGGTTTTTAGTCTCTTTCAAAGTAGTCAATTTTTGACAGTGAAAAATAGCAGAAACTGATTCCTGAAGCTCTGACTCCAGTCATAGATTTGGAGAGTTGATTTAGCAGAGTGGCTTTCCGAATATTAGCCCCTGGCTAACTTTCTTGGGCAAGTGCCCATAGGCAGCAAAATTTCAGTGGAAACTTACACAAACGCAATAAAAACAGAAGTTATATCGTGTTGACTTTTCTACCAGGTAGATT